>NW_027191090.1:0-17744 GCF_040958095.1 Procambarus clarkii
GTTCTCTCACATTGAGTGGCTTGACGAAAAATGCAGACTAACCCCACACTCATCTGGTGCCCTCGGGAAGTGGAGATATTTGGGATGTATATATATATATCTCGAAGCCTCTACTTCTTTTGTAGGGTCTGATGGTGTAGTGGGTTAAAGCATACTAGTTATGGCAGCTACTGGAAGGTAGTTGTGCTTTCTGGGTTCGAGTCCCACTGGTGGGTGTTGTCCAAAGATTGTTTAATCTTCACTTGTGGTTTATGCAAGTATAGGCTTATAAGCTGGACACGAGTTCTCTCACATTGACAGTGGCTTGACGAAAATGCAGACTAACCCCACACTCATCTGGTGCCCTCGGGAAGTGGAGATATTTGGGATGTATATATATATATCTCGAAGCCTCTACCTTTTGTAGGGTCTGATGGTGTAGTGGGTTAAAGCATACTAGTTATGGCAGCTACTGGAAGGTAGTTGTGCTTTCTGGGTTCGAGTCCCACTGGTGGGTGTTGTCCAAAGATTGTTTAATCTTCACTTGTGGTTTATGCAAGTATAGGCTTATAAGCTGGACACGAGTTCTCTCACATTGACAGTGGCTTGACGAAAAGCAGACTAACCCCACACTCATCTGGTGCCCTCGGGAAGTGGAGATATTTGGGATGTATATATATATATCTCGAAGCCTCTACTTCTTTTGTAGGGTCTGATGGTGTAGTGGGTTAAAGCATACTAGTTATGGCAGCTACTGGAAGGTAGTTGTGCTTTCTGGGTTCGAGTCCCACTGGTGGGTGTTGTCCAAAGATTGTTTAATCTTCACTTGTGGTTTATGCAAGTATAGGCTTATAAGCTGGACACGAGTTCTCTCACATTGACAGTGGCTTGACGAAAATGCAGACTAACCCCACACTCATCTGGTGCCCTCGGGAAGTGGAGATATTTGGGATGTATATATATATATATCTCGAAGCCTCTACTTCTTTTGTAGGGTCTGATGGTGTAGTGGGTTAAAGCATACTAGTTATGGCAGCTACTGGAGGTAGTTGTGCTTTCTGGGTTCGAGTCCCACTGGTGGGTGTTGTCCAAAGATTGTTTAATCTTCACTTGTGGTTTATGCAAGTATAGGCTTATAAGCTGGACACGAGTTCTCTCACATTGACAGTGGCTTGACGAAAAATGCAGACTAACCCCACACTCATCTGGTGCCCTCGGGAAGTGGAGATATTTGGGATGTATATATATATATCTCGAAGCCTCTACTTCTTTTGTAGGGTCTGATGGTGTAGTGGGTTAAAGCATACTAGTTATGGCAGCTACTGGAAGGTAGTTGTGCTTTCTGGGTTCGAGTCCCACTGGTGGGTGTTGTCCAAAGATTGTTTAATCTTCACTTGTGGTTTATGCAAGTATAGGCTTATAAGCTGGACACGAGTTCTCTCACATTGACAGTGGCTTGACGAAAAATGCAGACTAACCCCACACTCATCTGTGCCCTCGGGAAGTGGAGATATTTGGGATGTATATATATCAAGCCTCTACTTCTTTTGTAGGGTCTGATGGTGTAGTGGGTTAAAGCATACTAGTTATGGCAGCTACTGGAAGGTAGTTGTGCTTTCTGGGTTCGAGTCCCACTGGTGGGTGTTGTCCAAGATTGTTTAATCTTCACTTGTGGTTTATGCAAGTATAGGCTTATAAGCTGGACACGAGTTCTCTCACATTGACAGTGGCTTGACGAAAAATGCAGACTAACCCCACACTCATCTGGTGCCCTCGGGAAGTGGAGATATTTGGGATGTATATATATCTCGAAGCCTCTACTTCTTTTGTAGGGTCTGATGGTGTAGTGGGTTAAAGCATACTAGTTATGGCAGCTACTGGAAGGTAGTTGTGCTTTCTGGGTTCGAGTCCCACTGGTGGGTGTTGTCCAAAGATTGTTTAATCTTCACTTGTGGTTTATGCAAGTATAGGCTTATAAGCTGGACACGAGTTCTCTCACATTGACAGTGGCTTGACGAAAATGCAGACTAACCCCACACTCATCTGGTGCCCTCGGGAAGTGGAGATATTTGGGATGTATATATATATATCTCGAAGCCTCTACTTCTTTTGTAGGGTCTGATGGTGTAGTGGGTTAAAGCATACTAGTTATGGCAGCTACTGGAAGGTAGTTGTGCTTTCTGGGTTCGAGTCCCACTGGTGGGTGTTGTCCAAAGATTGTTTAATCTTCACTTGTGGTTTATGCAAGTATAGGCTTATAAGCTGGACACGAGTTCTCTCACATTGACAGTGGCTTGACGAAAATGCAGACTAACCCCACACTCATCTGTGCCCTCGGGAAGTGGAGATATTTGGGATGTATATATATATATATATCGAAGCCTCTACTTCTTTTGTAGGGTCTGATGGTGTAGTGGGTTAAAGCATACTAGTTATGGCAGCTACTGGAAGGTAGTTGTGCTTTCTGGGTTCGAGTCCCACTGGTGGGTGTTGTCCAAAGATTGTTTAATCTTCACTTGTGGTTTATGCAAGTATAGGCTTATAAGCTGGACACGAGTTCTCTCACATTGACAGTGGCTTGACGAAAAATGCAGACTAACCCCACACTCATCTGTGCCCTCGGGAAGTGGAGATATTTGGGATGTATATATATATATCTCGAAGCCTCTACTTCTTTTGTAGGGTCTGATGGTGTAGTGGGTTAAAGCATACTAGTTATGGCAGCTACTGGAAGGTATTTGTGCTTTCTGGGTTCGAGTCCCACTGGTGGGTGTTGTCCAAAGATTGTTTAATCTTCACTTGTGGTTTATGCAAGTATAGGCTTATAAGCTGGACACGAGTTCTCTCACATTGACAGTGGCTTGACGAAAAATGCAGACTAACCCCACACTCATCTGATGCCCTCGGAAGTGGAGATATTTGGGATGTATATATATATATCTCGAAGCCTCTACTTCTTTTGTAGGGTCTGATGGTGTAGTGGGTTAAAGCATACTAGTTATGGCAGCTACTGGAAGGTAGTTGTGCTTTCTGGGTTCGAGTCCCACTGGTGGGTGTTGTCCAAAGATTGTTTAATCTTCACTTGTGGTTTATGCAAGTATAGGCTTATAAGCTGGACACGAGTTCTCTCACATTGACAGTGGCTTGACGAAAAATGCAGACTAACCCCACACTCATCTGGTGCCCTCGGGAAGTGGAGATATTTGGGATGTATATATATATATCTCGAAGCCTCTACTTCTTTTGTAGGGTCTGATGGTGTAGTGGGTTAAAGCATACTAGTTATGGCAGCTACTGGAAGGTAGTTGTGCTTTCTGGGTTCGAGTCCCACTGGTGGGTGTTGTCCAAAGATTGTTTAATCTTCACTTGTGGTTTATGCAAGTATAGGCTTATAAGCTGGACACGAGTTCTCTCACATTGACAGTGGCTTGACGAAAAATGCAGACTAACCCCACACTCATCTGGTGCCCTCGGAAGTGGAGATATTTGGGATGTATATATATATATATCTCGAAGCCTCTACTTCTTTTGTAGGGTCTGATGGTGTAGTGGGTTAAAGCATACTAGTTATGGCAGCTACTGGAAGGTAGTTGTGCTTTCTGGGTTCGAGTCCCACTGGTGGGTGTTGTCCAAAGATTGTTTAATCTTCACTTGTGGTTTATGCAAGTATAGGCTTATAAGCTGGACACGAGTTCTCTCACATTGACAGTGGCTTGACGAAAAATGCAGACTAACCCCACACTCATCTGGTGCCCTCGGAAGTGGAGATATTTGGGATGTATATATATATATCTCGAAGCCTCTACTTCTTTTGTAGGGTCTGATGGTGTAGTGGGTTAAAGCATACTAGTTATGGCAGCTACTGGAAGGTAGTTGTGCTTTCTGGGTTCGAGTCCCACTGGTGGGTGTTGTCCAAAGATTGTTTAATCTTCACTTGTGGTTTATGCAAGTATAGGCTTATAAGCTGGACACGAGTTCTCTCACATTGACAGTGGCTTGACGAAAAATGCAGACTAACCCCACACTCATCTGGTGCCCTCGGGAAGTGGAGATATTTGGGATGTATATATATATATCTCGAAGCCTCTACTTCTTTTGTAGGGTCTGATGGTGTAGTGGGTTAAAGCATACTAGTTATGGCAGCTACTGGAAGGTAGTTGTGCTTTCTGGGTTCGAGTCCCACTGGTGGGTGTTGTCCAAAGATTGTTTAATCTTCACTTGTGGTTTATGCAAGTATAGGCTTATAAGCTGGACACGAGTTCTCTCACATTGACAGTGGCTTGACGAAAAATGCAGACTAACCCCACACTCATCTGGTGCCCTCGGGAAGTGGAGATATTTGGGATGTATATATATATATATATCTCGAAGCCTCTACTTCTTTTGTAGGGTCTGATGGTGTAGTGGGTTAAAGCATACTAGTTATGGCAGCTACTGGAAGGTAGTTGTGCTTTCTGGGTTCGAGTCCCACTGGTGGGTGTTGTCCAAAGATTGTTTAATCTTCACTTGTGGTTTATGCAAGTATAGGCTTATAAGCTGGACACGAGTTCTCTCACATTGACAGTGGCTTGACGAAAAGCAGACTAACCCCACACTCATCTGGTGCCCTCGGGAAGTGGAGATATTTGGGATGTATATATATATATCTCGAAGCCTCTACTTCTTTTGTAGGGTCTGATGGTGTAGTGGGTTAAAGCATACTAGTTATGGCAGCTACTGGAAGGTAGTTGTGCTTTCTGGGTTCGAGTCCCACTGGTGGGTGTTGTCCAAAGATTGTTTAATCTTCACTTGTGGTTTATGCAAGTATAGGCTTATAAGCTGGACACGAGTTCTCTCACATTGACAGTGGCTTGACGAAAATGCAGACTAACCCCACACTCATCTGGTGCCCTCGGGAAGTGGAGATATTTGGGATGTATATATATATATCTCGAAGCCTCTACTTCTTTTGTAGGGTCTGATGGTGTAGTGGGTTAAAGCATACTAGTTATGGCAGCTACTGGAAGGTAGTTGTGCTTTCTGGGTTCGAGTCCCACTGGTGGGTGTTGTCCAAAGATTGTTTAATCTTCACTTGTGGTTTATGCAAGTATAGGCTTATAAGCTGGACACGAGTTCTCTCACATTGACAGTGGCTTGACGAAAAATGCAGACTAACCCCACACTCATCTGGTGCCCTCGGGAAGTGGAGATATTTGGGATATATATTATATATCTCGAAGCCTCTACTTCTTTTGTAGGGTCTGATGGTGTAGTGGGTTAAAGCATACTAGTTATGGCAGCTACTGGAAGGTAGTTGTGCTTTCTGGGTTCGAGTCCCACTGGTGGGTGTTGTCCAAAGATTGTTTAATCTTCACTTGTGGTTTATGCAAGTATAGGCTTATAAGCTGGACACGAGTTCTCTCACATTGACAGTGGCTTGACGAAAAATGCAGACTAACCCCACACTCATCTGGTGCCCTCGGGAAGTGGAGATATTTGGGATGTATATATATATAGCCTCTACTTCTTTTGTAGGGTCTGATGGTGTAGTGGGTTAAAGCATACTAGTTATGGCAGCTACTGGAAGGTAGTTGTGCTTTCTGGGTTCGAGTCCCACTGGTGGGTGTTGTCCAAAGATTGTTTAATCTTCACTTGTGGTTTATGCAAGTATAGGCTTATAAGCTGGACACGAGTTCTCTCACATTGACAGTGGCTTGACGAAAAATGCAGACTAACCCCACACTCATCTGGTGCCCTCGGGAAGTGGAGATATTTGGGATGTATATATATATCTCGAAGCCTCTACTTCTTTTGTAGGGTCTGATGGTGTAGTGGGTTAAAGCATACTAGTTATGGCAGCTACTGGAAGGTAGTTGTGCTTTCTGGGTTCGAGTCCCACTGGTGGGTGTTGTCCAAAGATTGTTTAATCTTCACTTGTGGTTTATGCAAGTATAGGCTTATAAGCTGGACACGAGTTCTCTCACATTGACAGTGGCTTGACGAAAAATGCAGACTAACCCCACACTCATCTGGTGCCCTCGGGAAGTGGAGATATTTGGGATGTATATATATATATCTCGAAGCCTCTACTTCTTTTGTAGGGTCTGATGGTGTAGTGGGTTAAAGCATACTAGTTATGGCAGCTACTGGAAGGTAGTTGTGCTTTCTGGGTTCGAGTCCCACTGGTGGGTGTTGTCCAAAGATTGTTTAATCTTCACTTGTGGTTTATGCAAGTATAGGCTTATAAGCTGGACACGAGTTCTCTCACATTGACAGTGGCTTGACGAAAAAGCAGACTAACCCCACACTCATCTGGTGCCCTCGGGAAGTGGAGATATTTGGGATGTATATATATATATATATCGAAGCCTCTACTTCTTTTGTAGGGTCTGATGGTGTAGTGGGTTAAAGCATACTAGTTATGGCAGCTACTGGAAGGTAGTTGTGCTTTCTGGGTTCGAGTCCCACTGGTGGGTGTTGTCCAAAGATTGTTTAATCTTCACTTGTGGTTTATGCAAGTATAGGCTTATAAGCTGGACACGAGTTCTCTCACATTGACAGTGGCTTGACGAAAAATGCAGACTAACCCCACACTCATCTGGTGCCCTCGGGAAGTGGAGATATTTGGGATGTATATATATAATATCTCGAAGCCTCTACTTCTTTTGTAGGGTCTGATGGTGTAGTGGGTTAAAGCATACTAGTTATGGCAGCTACTGGAAGGTAGTTGTGCTTTCTGGGTTCGAGTCCCACTGGTGGGTGTTGTCCAAAGATTGTTTAATCTTCACTTGTGGTTTATGCAAGTATAGGCTTATAAGCTGGACACGAGTTCTCTCACATTGACAGTGGCTTGACGAAAATGCAGACTAACCCCACACTCATCTGGTGCCCTCGGAAGTGGAGATATTTGGGATGTATATATATATATCTCGAAGCCTCTACTTCTTTTGTAGGGTCTGATGGTGTAGTGGGTTAAAGCATACTAGTTATGGCAGCTACTGGAAGGTAGTTGTGCTTTCTGGGTTCGAGTCCCACTGGTGGGTGTTGTCCAAAGATTGTTTAATCTTCACTTGTGGTTTATGCAAGTATAGGCTTATAAGCTGGACACGAGTTCTCTCACATTGACAGTGGCTTGACGAAAAATGCAGACTAACCCCACACTCATCTGGTGCCCTCGGGAAGTGGAGATATTTGGGATGTATATATATATATATCGAAGCCTCTACTTCTTTTGTAGGGTCTGATGGTGTAGTGGGTTAAAGCATACTAGTTATGGCAGCTACTGGAAGGTAGTTGTGCTTTCTGGGTTCGAGTCCCACTGGTGGGTGTTGTCCAAAGATTGTTTAATCTTCACTTGTGGTTTATGCAAGTATAGGCTTATAAGCTGGACACGAGTTCTCTCACATTGACAGTGGCTTGACGAAAAATGCAGACTAACCCCACACTCATCTGGTGCCCTCGGGAAGTGGAGATATTTGGGATGTATATATATATATCGAAGCCTCTACTTCTTTTGTAGGGTCTGATGGTGTAGTGGGTTAAAGCATACTAGTTATGGCAGCTACTGGAAGGTAGTTGTGCTTTCTGGGTTCGAGTCCCACTGGTGGGTGTTGTCCAAAGATTGTTTAATCTTCACTTGTGGTTTATGCAAGTATAGGCTTATAAGCTGGACACGAGTTCTCTCACATTGACAGTGGCTTGACGAAAAATGCAGACTAACCCCACACTCATCTGGTGCCCTCGGGAAGTGGAGATATTTGGGATGTATATATATAACCTCTACTTCTTTTGTAGGGTCTGATGGTGTAGTGGGTTAAAGCATACTAGTTATGGCAGCTACTGGAAGGTAGTTGTGCTTTCTGGGTTCGAGTCCCACTGGTGGGTGTTGTCCAAAGATTGTTTAATCTTCACTTGTGGTTTATGCAAGTATAGGCTTATAAGCTGGACACGAGTTCTCTCACATTGACAGTGGCTTGACGAAAAATGCAGACTAACCCCACACTCATCTGTGCCCTCGGGAAGTGGAGATATTTGGGATGTATATATATATATCTCGAAGCCTCTACTTCTTTTGTAGGGTCTGATGGTGTAGTGGGTTAAAGCATACTAGTTATGGCAGCTACTGGAAGGTAGTTGTGCTTTCTGGGTTCGAGTCCCACTGGTGGGTGTTGTCCAAAGATTGTTTAATCTTCACTTGTGGTTTATGCAAGTATAGGCTTATAAGCTGGACACGAGTTCTCTCACATTGACAGTGGCTTGACGAAAAATGCAGACTAACCCCACACTCATCTGGTGCCCTCGGGAAGTGGAGATATTTGGGATGTATATATATATATCTCGAAGCCTCTACTTCTTTTGTAGGGTCTGATGGTGTAGTGGGTTAAAGCATACTAGTTATGGCAGCTACTGGAAGGTAGTTGTGCTTTCTGGGTTCGAGTCCCACTGGTGGGTGTTGTCCAAAGATTGTTTAATCTTCACTTGTGGTTTATGCAAGTATAGGCTTATAAGCTGGACACGAGTTCTCTCACATTGACAGTGGCTTGACGAAAAGTGCAGACTAACCCCACACTCATCTGGTGCCCTCGGGAAGTGGAGATATTTGGGATGTATATATATATATATCGAAGCCTCTACTTCTTTTGTAGGGTCTGATGGTGTAGTGGGTTAAAGCATACTAGTTATGGCAGCTACTGGAAGGTAGTTGTGCTTTCTGGGTTCGAGTCCCACTGGTGGGTGTTGTCCAAAGATTGTTTAATCTTCACTTGTGGTTTATGCAAGTATAGGCTTATAAGCTGGACACGAGTTCTCTCACATTGACAGTGGCTTGACGAAAAATGCAGACTAACCCCACACTCATCTGTGCCCTCGGGAAGTGGAGATATTTGGGATGTATATATATATATCTAAGCCTCTACTTCTTTTGTAGGGTCTGATGGTGTAGTGGGTTAAAGCATACTAGTTATGGCAGCTACTGGAAGGTAGTTGTGCTTTCTGGGTTCGAGTCCCACTGGTGGGTGTTGTCCAAAGATTGTTTAATCTTCACTTGTGGTTTATGCAAGTATAGGCTTATAAGCTGGACACGAGTTCTCTCACATTGACAGTGGCTTGACGAAAAATGCAGACTAACCCACACTCATCTGGTGCCCTCGGGAAGTGGAGATATTTGGGATGTATATATATATATCTCGAAGCCTCTACTTCTTTTGTAGGGTCTGATGGTGTAGTGGGTTAAAGCATACTAGTTATGGCAGCTACTGGAAGGTAGTTGTGCTTTCTGGGTTCGAGTCCCACTGGTGGGTGTTGTCCAAAGATTGTTTAATCTTCACTTGTGGTTTATGCAAGTATAGGCTTATAAGCTGGACACGAGTTCTCTCACATTGACAGTGGCTTGACGAAAAATGCAGACTAACCCCACACTCATCTGGTGCCCTCGGGAAGTGGAGATATTTGGGATGTATATATCAAAGCCTCTACTTCTTTTGTAGGGTCTGATGGTGTAGTGGGTTAAAGCATACTAGTTATGGCAGCTACTGGAAGGTAGTTGTGCTTTCTGGGTTCGAGTCCCACTGGTGGGTGTTGTCCAAAGATTGTTTAATCTTCACTTGTGGTTTATGCAAGTATAGGCTTATAAGCTGGACACGAGTTCTCTCACATTGACAGTGGCTTGACGAAAAATGCAGACTAACCCCACACTCATCTGGTGCCCTCGGGAAGTGGAGATATTTGGGATGTATATATATATATATCGAAGCCTCTACTTCTTTTGTAGGGTCTGATGGTGTAGTGGGTTAAAGCATACTAGTTATGGCAGCTACTGGAAGGTAGTTGTGCTTTCTGGGTTCGAGTCCCACTGGTGGGTGTTGTCCAAAGATTGTTTAATCTTCACTTGTGGTTTATGCAAGTATAGGCTTATAAGCTGGACACGAGTTCTCTCACATTGACAGTGGCTTGACGAAAAATGCAGACTAACCCCACACTCATCTGGTGCCCTCGGGAAGTGGAGATATTTGGGATGTATATATATATATACTCGAAGCCTCTACTTCTTTTGTAGGGTCTGATGGTGTAGTGGGTTAAAGCATACTAGTTATGGCAGCTACTGGAAGGTAGTTGTGCTTTCTGGGTTCGAGTCCCACTGGTGGGTGTTGTCCAAAGATTGTTTAATCTTCACTTGTGGTTTATGCAAGTATAGGCTTATAAGCTGGACACGAGTTCTCTCACATTGACAGTGGCTTGACGAAAAGCAGACTAACCCCACACTCATCTGGTGCCCTCGGGAAGTGGAGATATTTGGGATGTATATATATATATATCGAAGCCTCTACTTCTTTTGTAGGGTCTGATGGTGTAGTGGGTTAAAGCATACTAGTTATGGCAGCTACTGGAAGGTAGTTGTGCTTTCTGGGTTCGAGTCCCACTGGTGGGTGTTGTCCAAAGATTGTTTAATCTTCACTTGTGGTTTATGCAAGTATAGGCTTATAAGCTGGACACGAGTTCTCTCACATTGACAGTGGCTTGACGAAAAATGCAGACTAACCCCACACTCATCTGGTGCCCTCGGGAAGTGGAGATATTTGGGATGTATATATATATATCTCGAAGCCTCTACTTCTTTTGTAGGGTCTGATGGTGTAGTGGGTTAAAGCATACTAGTTATGGCAGCTACTGGAAGGTAGTTGTGCTTTCTGGGTTCGAGTCCCACTGGTGGGTGTTGTCCAAAGATTGTTTAATCTTCACTTGTGGTTTATGCAAGTATAGGCTTATAAGCTGGACACGAGTTCTCTCACATTGACAGTGGCTTGACGAAAAATGCAGACTAACCCCACACTCATCTGGTGCCCTCGGGAAGTGGAGATATTTGGGATGTATATATATATATCTCGAAGCCTCTACTTCTTTTGTAGGGTCTGATGGTGTAGTGGGTTAAAGCATACTAGTTATGGCAGCTACTGGAAGGTAGTTGTGCTTTCTGGGTTCGAGTCCCACTGGTGGGTGTTGTCCAAAGATTGTTTAATCTTCACTTGTGGTTTATGCAAGTATAGGCTTATAAGCTGGACACGAGTTCTCTCACATTGACAGTGGCTTGACGAAAAATGCAGACTAACCCCACACTCATCTGGTGCCCTCGGGAAGTGGAGATATTTGGGATGTATATATATATATCTCGAAGCCTCTACTTCTTTTGTAGGGTCTGATGGTGTAGTGGGTTAAAGCATACTAGTTATGGCAGCTACTGGAAGGTAGTTGTGCTTTCTGGGTTCGAGTCCCACTGGTGGGTGTTGTCCAAAGATTGTTTAATCTTCACTTGTGGTTTATGCAAGTATAGGCTTATAAGCTGGACACGAGTTCTCTCACATTGACAGTGGCTTGACGAAAAATGCAGACTAACCCCACACTCATCTGGTGCCCTCGGGAAGTGGAGATATTTGGGATGTATATATATATATCTCGAAGCCTCTACTTCTTTTGTAGGGTCTGATGGTGTAGTGGGTTAAAGCATACTAGTTATGGCAGCTACTGGAAGGTAGTTGTGCTTTCTGGGTTCGAGTCCCACTGGTGGGTGTTGTCCAAAGATTGTTTAATCTTCACTTGTGGTTTATGCAAGTATAGGCTTATAAGCTGGACACGAGTTCTCTCACATTGACAGTGGCTTGACGAAAAATGCAGACTAACCCCACACTCATCTGGTGCCCTCGGGAAGTGGAGATATTTGGGATGTATATATATATATCTCGAAGCCTCTACTTCTTTTGTAGGGTCTGATGGTGTAGTGGGTTAAAGCATACTAGTTATGGCAGCTACTGGAAGGTAGTTGTGCTTTCTGGGTTCGAGTCCCACTGGTGGGTGTTGTCCAAAGATTGTTTAATCTTCACTTGTGGTTTATGCAAGTATAGGCTTATAAGCTGGACACGAGTTCTCTCACATTGACAGTGGCTTGACGAAAAATGCAGACTAACCCCACTCATCTGGTGCCCTCGGGAAGTGGAGATATTTGGGATGTATATATATATATCTCGAAGCCTCTACTTCTTTTGTAGGGTCTGATGGTGTAGTGGGTTAAAGCATACTAGTTATGGCAGCTACTGGAAGGTAGTTGTGCTTTCTGGGTTCGAGTCCCACTGGTGGGTGTTGTCCAAAGATTGTTTAATCTTCACTTGTGGTTTATGCAAGTATAGGCTTATAAGCTGGACACGAGTTCTCTCACATTGACAGTGGCTTGACGAAAATGCAGACTAACCCCACACTCATCTGGTGCCCTCGGGAAGTGGAGATATTTGGGATGTATATATATATATATCGAAGCCTCTACTTCTTTTGTAGGGTCTGATGGTGTAGTGGGTTAAAGCATACTAGTTATGGCAGCTACTGGAAGGTAGTTGTGCTTTCTGGGTTCGAGTCCCACTGGTGGGTGTTGTCCAAAGATTGTTTAATCTTCACTTGTGGTTTATGCAAGTATAGGCTTATAAGCTGGACACGAGTTCTCTCACATTGACAGTGGCTTGACGAAAAATGCAGACTAACCCCACACTCATCTGTGCCCTCGGGAAGTGGAGATATTTGGGATGTATATATATATATCTCGAAGCCTCTACTTCTTTTGTAGGGTCTGATGGTGTAGTGGGTTAAAGCATACTAGTTATGGCAGCTACTGGAAGGTAGTTGTGCTTTCTGGGTTCGAGTCCCACTGGTGGGTGTTGTCCAAAGATTGTTTAATCTTCACTTGTGGTTTATGCAAGTATAGGCTTATAAGCTGGACACGAGTTCTCTCACATTGACAGTGGCTTGACGAAAAATGCAGACTAACCCCACACTCATCTGGTGCCCTCGGGAAGTGGAGATATTTGGGATGTATATATATATATCTCGAAGCCTCTACTTCTTTTGTAGGGTCTGATGGTGTAGTGGGTTAAAGCATACTAGTTATGGCAGCTACTGGAAGGTAGTTGTGCTTTCTGGGTTCGAGTCCCACTGGTGGGTGTTGTCCAAAGATTGTTTAATCTTCACTTGTGGTTTATGCAAGTATAGGCTTATAAGCTGGACACGAGTTCTCTCACATTGACAGTGGCTTGACGAAAAATGCAGACTAACCCCACACTCATCTGGTGCCCTCGGGAAGTGGAGATATTTGGGATGTATATATATATATCTCGAAGCCTCTACTTCTTTTGTAGGGTCTGATGGTGTAGTGGGTTAAAGCATACTAGTTATGGCAGCTACTGGAAGGTAGTTGTGCTTTCTGGGTTCGAGTCCCACTGGTGGGTGTTGTCCAAAGATTGTTTAATCTTCACTTGTGGTTTATGCAAGTATAGGCTTATAAGCTGGACACGAGTTCTCTCACATTGACAGTGGCTTGACGAAAATGCAGACTAACCCCACACTCATCTGTGCCCTCGGGAAGTGGAGATATTTGGGATGTATATATATATATCTCGAAGCCTCTACTTCTTTTGTAGGGTCTGATGGTGTAGTGGGTTAAAGCATACTAGTTATGGCAGCTACTGGAAGGTAGTTGTGCTTTCTGGGTTCGAGTCCCACTGGTGGGTGTTGTCCAAAGATTGTTTAATCTTCACTTGTGGTTTATGCAAGTATAGGCTTATAAGCTGGACACGAGTTCTCTCACATTGACAGTGGCTTGACGAAAAATGCAGACTAACCCCACACTCATCTGGTGCCCTCGGGAAGTGGAGATATTTGGGATGTATATATATATATCTCGAAGCCTCTACTTCTTTTGTAGGGTCTGATGGTGTAGTGGGTTAAAGCATACTAGTTATGGCAGCTACTGGAAGGTAGTTGTGCTTTCTGGGTTCGAGTCCCACTGTGGGTGTTGTCCAAAGATTGTTTAATCTTCACTTGTGGTTTATGCAAGTATAGGCTTATAAGCTGGACACGAGTTCTCTCACATTGACAGTGGCTTGACGAAAATGCAGACTAACCCCACACTCATCTGGTGCCCTCGGGAAGTGGAGATATTTGGGATGTATATATATATATCTCGAAGCCTCTACTTCTTTTGTAGGGTCTGATGGTAGTGGGTTAAAGCATACTAGTTATGGCAGCTACTGGAAGGTAGTTGTGCTTTCTGGGTTCGAGTCCCACTGGTGGGTGTTGTCCAAAGATTGTTTAATCTTCACTTGTGGTTTATGCAAGTATAGGCTTATAAGCTGGACACGAGTTCTCTCACATTGACAGTGGCTTGACGAAAAATGCAGACTAACCCCACACTCATCTGGTGCCCTCGGGAAGTGGAGATATTTGGGATGTATATATATATATATCGAAGCCTCTACTTCTTTTGTAGGGTCTGATGGTGTAGTGGGTTAAAGCATACTAGTTATGGCAGCTACTGGAAGGTAGTTGTGCTTTCTGGGTTCGAGTCCCACTGGTGGGTGTTGTCCAAAGATTGTTTAATCTTCACTTGTGGTTTATGCAAGTATAGCTTATAAGCTGGACACGAGTTCTCTCACATTGACAGTGGCTTGACGAAAAATGCAGACTAACCCCACACTCATCTGGTGCCCTCGGGAAGTGGAGATATTTGGGATGTATATATATATATCTCGAAGCCTCTACTTCTTTTGTAGGGTCTGATGGTGTAGTGGGTTAAAGCATACTAGTTATGGCAGCTACTGGAAGGTAGTTGTGCTTTCTGGGTTCGAGTCCCACTGGTGGGTGTTGTCCAAAGATTGTTTAATCTTCACTTGTGGTTTATGCAAGTATAGCTTATAAGCTGGACACGAGTTCTCTCACATTGACAGTGGCTTGACGAAAATGCAGACTAACCCCACACTCATCTGGTGCCCTCGGGAAGTGGAGATATTTGGGATGTATATATATATATCTCGAAGCCTCTACTTCTTTTGTAGGGTCTGATGGTGTAGTGGGTTAAAGCATACTAGTTATGGCAGCTACTGGAAGGTAGTTGTGCTTTCTGGGTTCGAGTCCCACTGGTGGGTGTTGTCCAAAGATTGTTTAATCTTCACTTGTGTTTATGCAAGTATAGGCTTATAAGCTGGACACGAGTTCTCTCACATTGACAGTGGCTTGACGAAAAATGCAGACTAACCCCACACTCATCTGGTGCCCTCGGGAAGTGGAGATATTTGGGATGTATATATATATATATCGAAGCCTCTACTTCTTTTGTAGGGTCTGATGGTGTAGTGGGTTAAAGCATACTAGTTATGGCAGCTACTGGAAGGTAGTTGTGCTTTCTGGGTTCGAGTCCCACTGGTGGGTGTTGTCCAAAGATTGTTTAATCTTCACTTGTGGTTTATGCAAGTATAGGCTTATAAGCTGGACACGAGTTCTCTCACATTGACAGTGGCTTGACGAAAAATGCAGACTAACCCCACACTCATCTGGTGCCCTCGGGAAGTGGAGATATTTGGGATGTATATATATATATATCTCGAAGCCTCTACTTCTTTTGTAGGGTCTGATGGTGTAGTGGGTTAAAGCATACTAGTTATGGCAGCTACTGGAAGGTAGTTGTGCTTTCTGGGTTCGAGTCCCACTGGTGGGTGTTGTCCAAAGATTGTTTAATCTTCACTTGTGGTTTATGCAAGTATAGGCTTATAAGCTGGACACGAGTTCTCTCACATTGACAGTGGCTTGACGAAAAATGCAGACTAACCCCACATCTCTGGTGCCCTCGGGAAGTGGAGATATTTGGGATGTATATATATATATATCTCGAAGCCTCTACTTCTTTTGTAGGGTCTGATGGTGTAGTGGGTTAAAGCATACTAGTTATGGCAGCTACTGGAAGGTAGTTTGCTTTCTGGGTTCGAGTCCCACTGGTGGGTGTTGTCCAAAGATTGTTTAATCTTCACTTGTGGTTTATGCAAGTATAGGCTTATAAGCTGGACACGAGTTCTCTCACATTGACAGTGGCTTGACGAAAATGCAGACTAACCCCACACTCATCTGGTGCCATCGGGAAGTGGAGATATTTGGGATGTATATATATAATATCTCGAAGCCTCTACTTCTTTTGTAGGGTCTGATGGTGTAGTGGGTTAAAGCATACTAGTTATGGCAGCTACTGGAAGGTAGTTGTGCTTTCTGGGTTCGAGTCCCACTGGTGGGTGTTGTCCAAAGATTGTTTAATCTTCACTTGTGGTTTATGCAAGTATAGGCTTATAAGCTGGACACGAGTTCTCTCACATTGACAGTGGCTTGACGAAAAATGCAGACTAACCCCACACTCATCTGGTGCCCTCGGGAAGTGGAGATATTTGGGATGTATATATATATATCTCGAAGCCTCTACTTCTTTTGTAGGGTCTGATGGTGTAGTGGGTTAAAGCATACTAGTTATGGCAGCTACTGGAAGGTAGTTGTGCTTTCTGGGTTCGAGTCCCACTGGTGGGTGTTGTCCAAAGATTGTTTAATCTTCACTTGTGGTTTATGCAAGTATAGGCTTATAAGCTGGACACGAGTTCTCTCACATTGACAGTGGCTTGACGAAAAATGCAGACTAACCCCACACTCATCTGGTGCCCTCGGGAAGTGGAGATATTTGGGATGTATATATATATATCTCGAAGCCTCTACTTCTTTTGTAGGGTCTGATGGTGTAGTGGGTTAAAGCATACTAGTTATGGCAGCTACTGGAAGGTAGTTGTGCTTTCTGGGTTCGAGTCCCACTGGTGGGTGTTGTCCAAAGATTGTTTAATCTTCACTTGTGGTTTATGCAAGTATAGGCTTATAAGCTGGACACGAGTTCTCTCACATTGACAGTGGCTTGACGAAAAATGCAGACTAACCCCACACTCATCTGGTGCCCTCGGGAAGTGGAGATATTTGGGATGTATATATATATATCTCGAAGCCTCTACTTCTTTTGTAGGGTCTGATGGTGTAGTGGGTTAAAGCATACTAGTTATGGCAGCTACTGGAAGGTAGTTGTGCTTTCTGGGTTCGAGTCCCACTGGTGGGTGTTGTCCAAAGATTGTTTAATCTTCACTTGTGGTTTATGCAAGTATAGGCTTATAAGCTGGACACGAGTTCTCTCACATTGACAGTGGCTTGACGAAAAATGCAGACTAACCCCACACTCATCTGGTGCCCTCGGGAAGTGGAGATATTTGGGATGTATATATATATATCTCGAAGCCTCTACTTCTTTGTAGGGTCTGATGGTGTAGTGGGTTAAAGCATACTAGTTATGGCAGCTACTGGAAGGTAGTTGTGCTTTCTGGGTTCGAGTCCCACTGGTGGGTGTTGTCCAAAGATTGTTTAATCTTCACTTGTGGTTTATGCAAGTATAGGCTTATAAGCTGGACACGAGTTCTCTCACATTGACAGTGGCTTGACGAAAAATGCAGACTAACCCCACACTCATCTGGTGCCCTCGGGAAGTGGAGATATTTGGGATGTATATATATATATCTCGAAGCCTCTACTTCTTTTGTAGGGTCTGATGGTGTAGTGGGTTAAAGCATACTAGTTATGGCAGCTACTGGAAGGTAGTTGTGCTTTCTGGGTTCGAGTCCCACTGGTGGGTGTTGTCCAAAGATTGTTTAATCTTCACTTGTGGTTTATGCAAGTATAGGCTTATAAGCTGGACACGAGTTCTCTCACATTGACAGTGGCTTGACGAAAAATGCAGACTAACCCCACACTCATCTGGTGCCCTCGGGAAGTGGAGATATTTGGGATGTATATATATATATCTCGAAGCCTCTACTTCTTTTGTAGGGTCTGATGGTGTAGTGGGTTAAAGCATACTAGTTATGGCAGCTACTGGAAGGTAGTTGTGCTTTCTGGGTTCGAGTCCC
>NW_027191091.1:0-17729 GCF_040958095.1 Procambarus clarkii
GGGTGACGTAAAAGGGGATTTCGATGTGGATTTAATATATAACTTATATAAGAATATTCTAAACAAAGCACAGGAACGTAGTATACCATACAAATTGAATAGATCGAATACTAATGAACCAAAGTGGATAACAAATAATTTATTGAAACTTATAGGTAAAAAGAGAGCTTGGTACAAAAGGATTAAGAATGGGGAAGTCAGGTTAGAACAGGAATTCATACAACTGGTTAGAAATGTTAAAAAAGAGATTAGGAAAGCAAAAAGAAACTATGAAGTTCGCATAGCAGAGCAAGCAAAATCAAATCCTAAAGGGTTTTTTCAGTTATATCGAACTAAGACTAGGGAAAGGATAGGTCCATTAAAATCTGAGACAGGTCAAATAACGGATAATGACAAGGAGATAAGTATTATTTTTAACAAATATTTTATATCTGTATTACTAAAGAAGAACTTAACAATATGCCTTCAGCGAACAAGCCTATGTGGGTGGGGATGAGGACAGGTTGACTAGTTTAGCAGTTACCAGGGTGGATGTAATTAAACAAGTAGAAAAACTAAAACCAAACAAATCCCAGGGCCGGATGAAGTGTTTGCCAGGGTGCTTAAAGAATGCAAAGAGGAGCTTTCCGAGCCACTGTTTACCATATTTAATAAATCAATAGAGTCAGGCAGAGTGCCAGAGTCATGGAAGGTAGCTAATGTGGTACCAATTTTTAAGAAAGGAGATAGATCACTTGCGTCAAACTATCGGCCAATTAGCCTAACGTCTATTGTGGGAAAGTTACTTGAATCAATAATTGCAAATACAATTCGTCTCCATCTTGAAAAACATAAATTAATAAATGAGTCGCAACATGGTTTTACAAATGGCCGTTCATGTTTAACATATTTGCTAACTTTTTATTCCAGCATAGTTGAGGCAGTTGATAGTGGTAAGGATTGTGATGTTGTGTACCTTGACTTTAGCAAAGCTTTTGATACAGTGCCACATGAAAGACTAATTAAAAAATAGAAGCTCATGGTATTGGGGGTGCTATATTAACTTGGATTAGGGCATGGCTATTCCAAAGGAAACAGAGAGTTAGCATAAATGGAGTTAAGTCAGAGTGGGATAATGTTGTTAGTGGAGTACCTCAGGGCTCTGTCCTGGGACCTCTGTTGTTTATAATATATATAAATGATTTAGATTCAGGTTTGAGTAGCAACATTTGCAAATTTGCCGATGATACGAAAATCGGTAGGGAAATTAATTCGGAGGAGGACTCACTATCACTTCAAGTTGATCTAGATAGGGTTTTGAAATGGTCAAATGATTGGCAAATGCAGTTTAATGCTGATAAATGTAAAGTTCTGAAGTTAGGTAGTGATGATAGAGTTACAAGATACGAGCTAGATAACGAGCTATGAATTAAATGCTCTTGTCTGCACAGAAAAAATAGATATTATTGCACTTACCGAAACGTGGATGAATGTAGAAAATAGAGAACTATTAGCTGAATATCAGATAAATGGATTTAAACTATTTCACACAGATAGATCTATTAGACGAGGAGGGGGAGTAGCCATATATGTTAGGGACAATTTGAAATGTAGTCTCAAAGAGGGAATCAAAACTGAGCCACACACAGAAACTATTTGGATAGAATTAAACGAAAAAGCAAATAATATTATAATAGGAGTTATATATAGGCCACCAAATTTAGACAGAATGGAAGCAAAGCATCTATGGGATGAAATATCTAGAGCATCTAGATCTAACAGTATTTATGTCATGGGTGACTTTAATTTTAGTGGAATAAACTGGGTGAACAAAACAGGGAATAGTGAAGCAGAAGATTTTCTAGAATTAATTGACGATTGCTTTCTTACGCAACACATTAAGGAACCAACGCGGGAAAATAATATTTTAGATTTAGTGTTAACTAACAGGGAAACACAAATTAATGACATCGAAATAGGGAATGAGCTAGGGAACAGTGATCACAAAGTAATCAGATTTAGCATAGAATGGAATAGACCTGTAGGAGAAAATTCTGTTAAAGTGCCAGATTTTCGAAAAGCTGATTTTAATAGCCTAAGAAATTTTTTGGGTCAAATAGATTGGAAAGTCTTGGGTATGGGGTGTGGGCCGGTCTTAGAGCGAGACATGAACCCAGCGACAGGTGACGTAAAAGGGGATTTCGATGTGGATTTAATATATAACTTATATAAGAATATTCTAAACAAAGCACAGGAACGTAGTATACCATACAAATTGAATAGATCGAATACTAATGAACCAAAGTGGATAACAAATAATTTATTGAAACTTATAGGTAAAAAGAGAGCTTGGTACAAAAGGATTAAGAATGGGGAAGTCAGGTTAGAACAGGAATTCATACAACTGGTTAGAAATGTTAAAAAAGAGATTAGGAAAGCAAAAAGAAACTATGAAGTTCGCATAGCAGAGCAAGCAAAATCAAATCCTAAAGGGTTTTTTCAGTTATATCGAACTAAGACTAGGGAAAGGATAGGTCCATTAAAATCTGAGACAGGTCAAATAACGGATAATGACAAGGAGATGAGTATTATTTTTAACAAATATTTTATATCTGTATTTACTAAAGAAGAACTTAACAATATGCCTTCAGCCGAACAAGTCTATGTGGGTGGGGATGAGGACAGGTTGACTAGTTTAGCAGTTACCAGGGTGGATGTAATTAAACAAGTAGAAAAACTAAAACCAAACAAATCCCCAGGGCCGGATGAAGTGTTTGCCAGGGTGCTTAAAGAATGCAAAGAGGAGCTTTCCGAGCCACTGTTTACCATATTTAATAAATCAATAGAGTCAGGCAGAGTGCCAGAGTCATGGAAGGTAGCTAATGTGGTACCAATTTTTAAGAAAGGAGATAGATCACTTGCGTCAAACTATCGGCCAATTAGCCTAACGTCTATTGTGGGAAAGTTACTTGAATCAATAATTGCAAATACAATTCGTCTCCATCTTGAAAAACATAAATTAATAAATGAGTCGCAACATGGTTTTACAAATGGCCGTTCATGTTTAACATATTTGCTAACTTTTTATTCCAGCATAGTTGAGGCAGTTGATAGTGGTAAGGATTGTGATGTTGTGTACCTTGACTTTAGCAAAGCTTTTGATACAGTGCCACATGAAAGACTAATTAAAAAATAGAAGCTCATGGTATTGGGGGTGCTATATTAACTTGGATTAGGGCATGGCTATTCCAAAGGAAACAGAGAGTTAGTATAAATGGAGTTAAGTCAGAGTGGGATAATGTTGTTAGTGGAGTACCTCAGGGCTCTGTCCTGGGACCTCTGTTGTTTATAATATATATAAATGATTTAGATTCAGGTTTGAGTAGCAACATTTGCAAATTTGCCGATGATACGAAAATCGGTAGGGAAATTAATTCGGAGGACTCACTATCACTTCAAGTTGATCTAGATAGAGTTTTGAAATGGTCAAATGATTGGCAAATGCAGTTTAATGCTGATAAATGTAAAGTTCTGAAGTTAGGTAGTGATGATAGAGTTACAAGATACGAGCTAGATAACGAGCTATGAATTAAATGCTCTTGTCTGCACAGAAAAAATAGATATTATTGCACTTACCGAAACGTGGATGAATGTAGAAAATAGAGAACTATTAGCTGAATATCAGATAAATGGATTTAAACTATTTCACACAGATAGATCTATTAGACGAGGAGGGGGAGTAGCATATATGTTAGGGACAATTTGAAATGTAGTCTCAAAGAGGGAATCAAAACTGAGCCACACACAGAAACTATTTGGATAGAATTAAACGAAAAAGCAAATAATATTATAATAGGAGTTATATATAGGCCACCAAATTTAGACAGAATGGAAGCAAAGCATCTATGGGATGAAATATCTAGAGCATCTAGATCTAACAGTATTTATGTCATGGGTGACTTTAATTTTAGTGGAATAAACTGGGTGAACAAAACAGGGAATAGTGAAGCAGAAGATTTTCTAGAATTAATTGACGATTGCTTTCTTACGCAACACATTAAGGAACCAACGCGGGAAAATAATATTTTAGATTTAGTGTTAACAGGGAAACACAAATTAATGACATCGAAATAGGGAATGAGCTAGGGAACAGTGATCACAAAGTAATCAGATTTAGCATAGAATGGAATAGACCTGTAGGAGAAAATTCTGTTAAAGTGCCAGATTTTCGAAAAGCTGATTTTAATAGCCTAAGAAATTTTTTGGGTCAAATAGATTGGAAAGTCTTGGGTATGGGGTGTGGGCCGGTCTTAGAGCGAGACATGAACCCAGCGACAGGTGACGTAAAAGGGGATTTCGATGTGGATTTAATATATAACTTATATAAGAATATTCTAAACAAAGCACAGGAACGTAGTATACCATACAAATTGAATAGATCGAATACTAATGAACCAAAGTGGATAACAAATAATTTATTGAAACTTATAGGTAAAAAGAGAGCTTGGTACAAAAGGATTAAGAATGGGGAAGTCAGGTTAGAACAGGAATTCATACAACTGGTTAGAAATGTTAAAAAAGAGATTAGGAAAGCAAAAAGAAACTATGAAGTTCGCATAGCAGAGCAAGCAAAATCAAATCCTAAAGGGTTTTTTCAGTTATATCGAACTAAGACTAGGGAAAGGATAGGTCCATTAAAATCTGAGACAGGTCAAATAACGGATAATGACAAGGAGATAAGTATTATTTTTAACAAATATTTTATATCTGTATTACTAAAGAAGAACTTAACAATATGCCTTCAGCGAACAAGCCTATGTGGGTGGGGATGAGGACAGGTTGACTAGTTTAGCAGTTACCAGGGTGGATGTAATTAAACAAGTAGAAAAACTAAAACCAAACAAATCCCCAGGGCCGGATGAAGTGTTTGCCAGGGTGCTTAAAGAATGCAAAGAGGAGCTTTCCGAGCCACTGTTTACCATATTTAATAAATCAATAGAGTCAGGCAGAGTGCCAGAGTCATGGAAGGTAGCTAATGTGGTACCAATTTTTAAGAAAGGAGATAGATCACTTGCGTCAAACTATCGGCCAATTAGCCTAACGTCTATTGTGGGAAAGTTACTTGAATCAATAATTGCAAATACAATTCGTCTCCATCTTGAAAAACATAAATTAATAAATGAGTCGCAACATGGTTTTACAAATGGCCGTTCATGTTTAACATATTTGCTAACTTTTTATTCCAGCATAGTTGAGGCAGTTGATAGTGGTAAGGATTGTGATGTTGTGTACCTTGACTTTAGCAAAGCTTTTGATACAGTGCCACATGAAAGACTAATTAAAAAATAGAAGCTCATGGTATTGGGGGTGCTATATTAACTTGGATTAGGGCATGGCTATTCCAAAGGAAACAGAGAGTTAGCATAAATGGAGTTAAGTCAGAGTGGGATAATGTTGTTAGTGGAGTACCTCAGGGCTCTGTCCTGGGACCTCTGTTGTTTATAATATATATAAATGATTTAGATTCAGGTTTGAGTAGCAACATTTGCAAATTTGCCGATGATACGAAAATCGGTAGGGAAATTAATTCGGAGGAGGACTCACTATCACTTCAAGTTGATCTAGATAGGGTTTTGAAATGGTCAAATGATTGGCAAATGCAGTTTAATGCTGATAAATGTAAAGTTCTGAAGTTAGGTAGTGATGATAGAGTTACAAGATACGAGAGCTATGAATTAAATGCTCTTGTCTGCACAGAAAAAATAGATATTATTGCACTTACCGAAACGTGGATGAATGTAGAAAATAGAGAACTATTAGCTGAATATCAGATAAATGGATTTAAACTATTTCACACAGATAGATCTATTAGACGAGGAGGGGGAGTAGCCATATATGTTAGGGACAATTTGAAATGTAGTCTCAAAGAGGGAATCAAAACTGAGCCACACACAGAAACTATTTGGATAGAATTAAACGAAAAAGCAAATAATATTATAATAGGAGTTATATATAGGCCACCAAATTTAGACAGAATGGAAGCAAAGCATCTATGGGATGAAATATCTAGAGCATCTAGATCTAACAGTATTTATGTCATGGGTGACTTTAATTTTAGTGGAATAAACTGGGTGAACAAAACAGGGAATAGTGAAGCAGAAGATTTTCTAGAATTAATTGACGATTGCTTTCTTACGCAACACATTAAGGAACCAACGCGGGAAAATAATATTTTAGATTTAGTGTTAACTAACAGGGAAACACAAATTAATGACATCGAAATAGGGAATGAGCTAGGGAACAGTGATCACAAAGTAATCAGATTTAGCATAGAATGGAATAGACCTGTAGGAGAAAATTCTGTTAAAGTGCCAGATTTTCGAAAAGCTGATTTTAATAGCCTAAGAAATTTTTTGGGTCAAATAGATTGGAAAGTCTTGGGTATGGGGTGTGGGCCGGTCTTAGAGCGAGACATGAACCCAGCGACAGGTGACGTAAAAGGGGATTTCGATGTGGATTTAATATATAACTTATATAAGAATATTCTAAACAAAGCACAGGAACGTAGTATACCATACAAATTGAATAGATCGAATACTAATGAACCAAAGTGGATAACAAATAATTTATTGAAACTTATAGGTAAAAAGAGAGCTTGGTACAAAAGGATTAAGAATGGGGAAGTCAGGTTAGAACAGGAATTCATACAACTGGTTAGAAATGTTAAAAAAGAGATTAGGAAAGCAAAAAGAAACTATGAAGTTCGCATAGCAGAGCAAGCAAAATCAAATCCTAAAGGGTTTTTTCAGTTATATCGAACTAAGACTAGGGAAAGGATAGGTCCATTAAAATCTGAGACAGGTCAAATAACGGATAATGACAAGGAGATGAGTATTATTTTTAACAAATATTTTATATCTGTATTTACTAAAGAAGAACTTAACAATATGCCTTCAGCCGAACAAGTCTATGTGGGTGGGGATGAGGACAGGTTGACTAGTTTAGCAGTTACCAGGGTGGATGTAATTAAACAAGTAGAAAAACTAAAACCAAACAAATCCCCAGGGCCGGATGAAGTGTTTGCCAGGGTGCTTAAAGAATGCAAAGAGGAGCTTTCCGAGCCACTGTTTACCATATTTAATAAATCAATAGAGTCAGGCAGAGTGCCAGAGTCATGGAAGGTAGCTAATGTGGTACCAATTTTTAAGAAAGGAGATAGATCACTTGCGTCAAACTATCGGCCAATTAGCCTAACGTCTATTGTGGGAAAGTTACTTGAATCAATAATTGCAAATACAATTCGTCTCCATCTTGAAAAACATAAATTAATAAATGAGTCGCAACATGGTTTTACAAATGGCCGTTCATGTTTAACATATTTGCTAACTTTTTATTCCAGCATAGTTGAGGCAGTTGATAGTGGTAAGGATTGTGATGTTGTGTACCTTGACTTTAGCAAAGCTTTTGATACAGTGCCACATGAAAGACTAATTAAAAAAATAGAAGCTCATGGTATTGGGGGTGCTATATTAACTTGGATTAGGGCATGGCTATTCCAAAGGAAACAGAGAGTTAGTATAAATGGAGTTAAGTCAGAGTGGGATAATGTTGTTAGTGGAGTACCTCAGGGCTCTGTCCTGGGACCTCTGTTGTTTATAATATATATAAATGATTTAGATTCAGGTTTGAGTAGCAACATTTGCAAATTTGCCGATGATACGAAAATCGGTAGGGAAATTAATTCGGAGGACTCACTATCACTTCAAGTTGATCTAGATAGAGTTTTGAAATGGTCAAATGATTGGCAAATGCAGTTTAATGCTGATAAATGTAAAGTTCTGAAGTTAGGTAGTGATGATAGAGTTACAAGATACGAGCTAGATAACGAGCTATGAATTAAATGCTCTTGTCTGCACAGAAAAAATAGATATTATTGCACTTACCGAAACGTGGATGAATGTAGAAAATAGAGAACTATTAGCTGAATATCAGATAAATGGATTTAAACTATTTCACACAGATAGATCTATTAGACGAGGAGGGGGAGTAGCATATATGTTAGGGACAATTTGAAATGTAGTCTCAAAGAGGGAATCAAAACTGAGCCACACACAGAAACTATTTGGATAGAATTAAACGAAAAAGCAAATAATATTATAATAGGAGTTATATATAGGCCACCAAATTTAGACAGAATGGAAGCAAAGCATCTATGGGATGAAATATCTAGAGCATCTAGATCTAACAGTATTTATGTCATGGGTGACTTTAATTTTAGTGGAATAAACTGGGTGAACAAAACAGGGAATAGTGAAGCAGAAGATTTTCTAGAATTAATTGACGATTGCTTTCTTACGCAACACATTAAGGAACCAACGCGGGAAAATAATATTTTAGATTTAGTGTTAACAGGGAAACACAAATTAATGACATCGAAATAGGGAATGAGCTAGGGAACAGTGATCACAAAGTAATCAGATTTAGCATAGAATGGAATAGACCTGTAGGAGAAAATTCTGTTAAAGTGCCAGATTTTCGAAAACTGATTTTAATAGCCTAAGAAATTTTTTGGGTCAAATAGATTGGAAAGTCTTGGGTATGGGGTGTGGGCCGGTCTTAGAGCGAGACATGAACCCAGCGACAGGTGACGTAAAAGGGGATTTCGATGTGGATTTAATATATAACTTATATAAGAATATTCTAAACAAAGCACAGGAACGTAGTATACCATACAAATTGAATAGATCGAATACTAATGAACCAAAGTGGATAACAAATAATTTATTGAAACTTATAGGTAAAAAGAGAGCTTGGTACAAAAGGATTAAGAATGGGGAAGTCAGGTTAGAACAGGAATTCATACAACTGGTTAGAAATGTTAAAAAAGAGATTAGGAAAGCAAAAAGAAACTATGAAGTTCGCATAGCAGAGCAAGCAAAATCAAATCCTAAAGGGTTTTTTCAGTTATATCGAACTAAGACTAGGGAAAGGATAGGTCCATTAAAATCTGAGACAGGTCAAATAACGGATAATGACAAGGAGATAAGTATTATTTTTAACAAATATTTTATATGTATTACTAAAGAAGAACTTAACAATATGCCTTCAGCGAACAAGCCTATGTGGGTGGGGATGAGGACAGGTTGACTAGTTTAGCAGTTACCAGGGTGGATGTAATTAAACAAGTAGAAAAACTAAAACCAAACAAATCCCCAGGGCCGGATGAAGTGTTTGCCAGGGTGCTTAAAGAATGCAAAGAGGAGCTTTCCGAGCCACTGTTTACCATATTTAATAAATCAATAGAGTCAGGCAGAGTGCCAGAGTCATGGAAGGTAGCTAATGTGGTACCAATTTTTAAGAAAGGAGATAGATCACTTGCGTCAAACTATCGGCCAATTAGCCTAACGTCTATTGTGGGAAAGTTACTTGAATCAATAATTGCAAATACAATTCGTCTCCATCTTGAAAAACATAAATTAATAAATGAGTCGCAACATGGTTTTACAAATGGCCGTTCATGTTTAACATATTTGCTAACTTTTTATTCCAGCATAGTTGAGGCAGTTGATAGTGGTAAGGATTGTGATGTTGTGTACCTTGACTTTAGCAAAGCTTTTGATACAGTGCCACATGAAAGACTAATTAAAAAATAGAAGCTCATGGTATTGGGGGTGCTATATTAACTTGGATTAGGGCATGGCTATTCCAAAGGAAACAGAGAGTTAGCATAAATGGAGTTAAGTCAGAGTGGGATAATGTTGTTAGTGGAGTACCTCAGGGCTCTGTCCTGGGACCTCTGTTGTTTATAATATATATAAATGATTTAGATTCAGGTTTGAGTAGCAACATTTGCAAATTTGCCGATGATACGAAAATCGGTAGGGAAATTAATTCGGAGGAGGACTCACTATCACTTCAAGTTGATCTAGATAGGGTTTTGAAATGGTCAAATGATTGGCAAATGCAGTTTAATGCTGATAAATGTAAAGTTCTGAAGTTAGGTAGTGATGATAGAGTTACGAAGATAACGAGCTATGAATTAAATGCTCTTGTCTGCACAGAAAAAATAGATATTATTGCACTTACCGAAACGTGGATGAATGTAGAAAATAGAGAACTATTAGCTGAATATCAGATAAATGGATTTAAACTATTTCACACAGATAGATCTATTAGACGAGGAGGGGGAGTAGCCATATATGTTAGGGACAATTTGAAATGTAGTCTCAAAGAGGGAATCAAAACTGAGCCACACACAGAAACTATTTGGATAGAATTAAACGAAAAAGCAAATAATATTATAATAGGAGTTATATATAGGCCACCAAATTTAGACAGAATGGAAGCAAAGCATCTATGGGATGAAATATCTAGAGCATCTAGATCTAACAGTATTTATGTCATGGGTGACTTTAATTTTAGTGGAATAAACTGGGTGAACAAAACAGGGAATAGTGAAGCAGAAGATTTTCTAGAATTAATTGACGATTGCTTTCTTACGCAACACATTAAGGAACCAACGCGGGAAAATAATATTTTAGATTTAGTGTTAACTAACAGGGAAACACAAATTAATGACATCGAAATAGGGAATGAGCTAGGGAACAGTGATCACAAAGTAATCAGATTTAGCATAGAATGGAATAGACCTGTAGGAGAAAATTCTGTTAAAGTGCCAGATTTTCGAAAAGCTGATTTTAATAGCCTAAGAAATTTTTTGGGTCAAATAGATTGGAAAGTCTTGGGTATGGGGTGTGGGCCGGTCTTAGAGCGAGACATGAACCCAGCGACAGGTGACGTAAAAGGGGATTTCGATGTGGATTTAATATATAACTTATATAAGAATATTCTAAACAAAGCACAGGAACGTAGTATACCATACAAATTGAATAGATCGAATACTAATGAACCAAAGTGGATAACAAATAATTTATTGAAACTTATAGGTAAAAAGAGAGCTTGGTACAAAAGGATTAAGAATGGGGAAGTCAGGTTAGAACAGGAATTCATACAACTGGTTAGAAATGTTAAAAAAGAGATTAGGAAAGCAAAAAGAAACTATGAAGTTCGCATAGCAGAGCAAGCAAAATCAAATCCTAAAGGGTTTTTTCAGTTATATCGAACTAAGACTAGGGAAAGGATAGGTCCATTAAAATCTGAGACAGGTCAAATAACGGATAATGACAAGGAGATGAGTATTATTTTTAACAAATATTTTATATCTGTATTTACTAAAGAAGAACTTAACAATATGCCTTCAGCCGAACAAGTCTATGTGGGTGGGGATGAGGACAGGTTGACTAGTTTAGCAGTTACCAGGGTGGATGTAATTAAACAAGTAGAAAAACTAAAACCAAACAAATCCCCAGGGCCGGATGAAGTGTTTGCCAGGGTGCTTAAAGAATGCAAAGAGGAGCTTTCCGAGCCACTGTTTACCATATTTAATAAATAATAGAGTCAGGCAGAGTGCCAGAGTCATGGAAGGTAGCTAATGTGGTACCAATTTTTAAGAAAGGAGATAGATCACTTGCGTCAAACTATCGGCCAATTAGCCTAACGTCTATTGTGGGAAAGTTACTTGAATCAATAATTGCAAATACAATTCGTCTCCATCTTGAAAAACATAAATTAATAAATGAGTCGCAACATGGTTTTACAAATGGCCGTTCATGTTTAACATATTTGCTAACTTTTTATTCCAGCATAGTTGAGGCAGTTGATAGTGGTAAGGATTGTGATGTTGTGTACCTTGACTTTAGCAAAGCTTTTGATACAGTGCCACATGAAAGACTAATTAAAAAAATAGAAGCTCATGGTATTGGGGGTGCTATATTAACTTGGATTAGGGCATGGCTATTCCAAAGGAAACAGAGAGTTAGTATAAATGGAGTTAAGTCAGAGTGGGATAATGTTGTTAGTGGAGTACCTCAGGGCTCTGTCCTGGGACCTCTGTTGTTTATAATATATATAAATGATTTAGATTCAGGTTTGAGTAGCAACATTTGCAAATTTGCCGATGATACGAAAATCGGTAGGGAAATTAATTCGGAGGACTCACTATCACTTCAAGTTGATCTAGATAGGTTTTGAAATGGTCAAATGATTGGCAAATGCAGTTTAATGCTGATAAATGTAAAGTTCTGAAGTTAGGTAGTGATGATAGAGTTACAAGATACGAGCTAGATAACGAGCTATGAATTAAATGCTCTTGTCTGCACAGAAAAAATAGATATTATTGCACTTACCGAAACGTGGATGAATGTAGAAAATAGAGAACTATTAGCTGAATATCAGATAAATGGATTTAAACTATTTCACACAGATAGATCTATTAGACGAGGAGGGGGAGTAGCATATATGTTAGGGACAATTTGAAATGTAGTCTCAAAGAGGGAATCAAAACTGAGCCACACACAGAAACTATTTGGATAGAATTAAACGAAAAAGCAAATAATATTATAATAGGAGTTATATATAGGCCACCAAATTTAGACAGAATGGAAGCAAAGCATCTATGGGATGAAATATCTAGAGCATCTAGATCTAACAGTATTTATGTCATGGGTGACTTTAATTTTAGTGGAATAAACTGGGTGAACAAAACAGGGAATAGTGAAGCAGAAGATTTTCTAGAATTAATTGACGATTGCTTTCTTACGCAACACATTAAGGAACCAACGCGGGAAAATAATATTTTAGATTTAGTGTTAACAGGGAAACACAAATTAATGACATCGAAATAGGGAATGAGCTAGGGAACAGTGATCACAAAGTAATCAGATTTAGCATAGAATGGAATAGACCTGTAGGAGAAAATTCTGTTAAAGTGCCAGATTTTCGAAAAGCTGATTTTAATAGCCTAAGAAATTTTTTGGGTCAAATAGATTGGAAAGTCTTGGGTATGGGGTGTGGGCCGGTCTTAGAGCGAGACATGAACCCAGCGACAGGTGACGTAAAAGGGGATTTCGATGTGGATTTAATATATAACTTATATAAGAATATTCTAAACAAAGCACAGGAACGTAGTATACCATACAAATTGAATAGATCGAATACTAATGAACCAAAGTGGATAACAAATAATTTATTGAAACTTATAGGTAAAAAGAGAGCTTGGTACAAAAGGATTAAGAATGGGGAAGTCAGGTTAGAACAGGAATTCATACAACTGGTTAGAAATGTTAAAAAAGAGATTAGGAAAGCAAAAAGAAACTATGAAGTTCGCATAGCAGAGCAAGCAAAATCAAATCCTAAAGGGTTTTTTCAGTTATATCGAACTAAGACTAGGGAAAGGATAGGTCCATTAAAATCTGAGACAGGTCAAATAACGGATAATGACAAGGAGATAAGTATTATTTTTAACAAATATTTTATATCTGTATTACTAAAGAAGAACTTAACAATATGCCTTCAGCGAACAAGCCTATGTGGGTGGGGATGAGGACAGGTTGACTAGTTTAGCAGTTACCAGGGTGGATGTAATTAAACAAGTAGAAAAACTAAAACCAAACAAATCCCCAGGGCCGGATGAAGTGTTTGCCAGGGTGCTTAAAGAATGCAAAGAGGAGCTTTCCGAGCCACTGTTTACCATATTTAATAAATCAATAGAGTCAGGCAGAGTGCCAGAGTCATGGAAGGTAGCTAATGTGGTACCAATTTTTAAGAAAGGAGATAGATCACTTGCGTCAAACTATCGGCCAATTAGCCTAACGTCTATTGTGGGAAAGTTACTTGAATCAATAATTGCAAATACAATTCGTCTCCATCTTGAAAAACATAAATTAATAAATGAGTCGCAACATGGTTTTACAAATGGCCGTTCATGTTTAACATATTTGCTAACTTTTTATTCCAGCATAGTTGAGGCAGTTGATAGTGGTAAGGATTGTGATGTTGTGTACCTTGACTTTAGCAAAGCTTTTGATACAGTGCCACATGAAAGACTAATTAAAAATAGAAGCTCATGGTATTGGGGGTGCTATATTAACTTGGATTAGGGCATGGCTATTCCAAAGGAAACAGAGAGTTAGCATAAATGGAGTTAAGTCAGAGTGGGATAATGTTGTTAGTGGAGTACCTCAGGGCTCTGTCCTGGGACCTCTGTTGTTTATAATATATATAAATGATTTAGATTCAGGTTTGAGTAGCAACATTTGCAAATTTGCCGATGATACGAAAATCGGTAGGGAAATTAATTCGGAGGAGGACTCACTATCACTTCAAGTTGATCTAGATAGGGTTTTGAAATGGTCAAATGATTGGCAAATGCAGTTTAATGCTGATAAATGTAAAGTTCTGAAGTTAGGTAGTGATGATAGAGTTACAAGATACGAGCTAGATAACGAGCTATGAATTAAATGCTCTTGTCTGCACAGAAAAAATAGATATTATTGCACTTACCGAAACGTGGATGAATGTAGAAAATAGAGAACTATTAGCTGAATATCAGATAAATGGATTTAAACTATTTCACACAGATAGATCTATTAGACGAGGAGGGGGAGTAGCCATATATGTTAGGGACAATTTGAAATGTAGTCTCAAAGAGGGAATCAAAACTGAGCCACACACAGAAACTATTTGGATAGAATTAAACGAAAAAGCAAATAATATTATAATAGGAGTTATATATAGGCCACCAAATTTAGACAGAATGGAAGCAAAGCATCTATGGGATGAAATATCTAGAGCATCTAGATCTAACAGTATTTATGTCATGGGTGACTTTAATTTTAGTGGAATAAACTGGGTGAACAAAACAGGGAATAGTGAAGCAGAAGATTTTCTAGAATTAATTGACGATTGCTTTCTTACGCAACACATTAAGGAACCAACGCGGGAAAATAATATTTTAGATTTAGTGTTAACTAACAGGGAAACACAAATTAATGACATCGAAATAGGGAATGAGCTAGGGAACAGTGATCACAAAGTAATCAGATTTAGCATAGAATGGAATAGACCTGTAGGAGAAAATTCTGTTAAAGTGCCAGATTTTCGAAAAGCTGATTTTAATAGCCTAAGAAATTTTTTGGGTCAAATAGATTGGAAAGTCTTGGGTATGGGGTGTGGGCCGGTCTTAGAGCGAGACATGAACCCAGCGACAGGTGACGTAAAAGGGGATTTCGATGTGGATTTAATATATAACTTATATAAGAATATTCTAAACAAAGCACAGGAACGTAGTATACCATACAAATTGAATAGATCGAATACTAATGAACCAAAGTGGATAACAAATAATTTATTGAAACTTATAGGTAAAAAGAGAGCTTGGTACAAAAGGATTAAGAATGGGGAAGTCAGGTTAGAACAGGAATTCATACAACTGGTTAGAAATGTTAAAAAAGAGATTAGGAAAGCAAAAAGAAACTATGAAGTTCGCATAGCAGAGCAAGCAAAATCAAATCCTAAAGGGTTTTTTCAGTTATATCGAACTAAGACTAGGGAAAGGATAGGTCCATTAAAATCTGAGACAGGTCAAATAACGGATAATGACAAGGAGATGAGTATTATTTTTAACAAATATTTTATATCTGTATTTACTAAAGAAGAACTTAACAATATGCCTTCAGCCGAACAAGTCTATGTGGGTGGGGATGAGGACAGGTTGACTAGTTTAGCAGTTACCAGGGTGGATGTAATTAAACAAGTAGAAAAACTAAAACCAAACAAATCCCCAGGGCCGGATGAAGTGTTTGCCAGGGTGCTTAAAGAATGCAAAGAGGAGCTTTCCGAGCCACTGTTTACCATATTTAATAAATAATAGAGTCAGGCAGAGTGCCAGAGTCATGGAAGGTAGCTAATGTGGTACCAATTTTTAAGAAAGGAGATAGATCACTTGCGTCAAACTATCGGCCAATTAGCCTAACGTCTATTGTGGGAAAGTTACTTGAATCAATAATTGCAAATACAATTCGTCTCCATCTTGAAAAACATAAATTAATAAATGAGTCGCAACATGGTTTTACAAATGGCCGTTCATGTTTAACATATTTGCTAACTTTTTATTCCAGCATAGTTGAGGCAGTTGATAGTGGTAAGGATTGTGATGTTGTGTACCTTGACTTTAGCAAAGCTTTTGATACAGTGCCACATGAAAGACTAATTAAAAAAATAGAAGCTCATGGTATTGGGGGTGCTATATTAACTTGGATTAGGGCATGGCTATTCCAAAGGAAACAGAGAGTTAGTATAAATGGAGTTAAGTCAGAGTGGGATAATGTTGTTAGTGGAGTACCTCAGGGCTCTGTCCTGGGACCTCTGTTGTTTATAATATATATAAATGATTTAGATTCAGGTTTGAGTAGCAACATTTGCAAATTTGCCGATGATACGAAAATCGGTAGGGAAATTAATTCGGAGGACTCACTATCACTTCAAGTTGATCTAGATAGAGTTTTGAAATGGTCAAATGATTGGCAAATGCAGTTTAATGCTGATAAATGTAAAGTTCTGAAGTTAGGTAGTGATGATAGAGTTACAAGATACGAGCTAGATAACGAGCTATGAATTAAATGCTCTTGTCTGCACAGAAAAAATAGATATTATTGCACTTACCGAAACGTGGATGAATGTAGAAAATAGAGAACTATTAGCTGAATATCAGATAAATGGATTTAAACTATTTCACACAGATAGATCTATTAGACGAGGAGGGGGAGTAGCTATATATGTTAGGGACAATTTGAAATGTAGTCTCAAAGAGGGAATCAAAACTGAGCCACACACAGAAACTATTTGGATAGAATTAAACGAAAAAGCAAATAATATTATAATAGGAGTTATATATAGGCCACCAAATTTAGACAGAATGGAAGCAAAGCATCTATGGGATGAAATATCTAGAGCATCTAGATCTAACAGTATTTATGTCATGGGTGACTTTAATTTTAGTGGAATAAACTGGGTGAACAAAACAGGGAATAGTGAAGCAGAAGATTTTCTAGAATTAATTGACGATTGCTTTCTTACGCAACACATTAAGGAACCAACGCGGGAAAATAATATTTTAGATTTAGTGTTAACAGGGAAACACAAATTAATGACATCGAAATAGGGAATGAGCTAGGGAACAGTGATCACAAAGTAATCAGATTTAGCATAGAATGGAATAGACCTGTAGGAGAAAATTCTGTTAAAGTGCCAGATTTTCGAAAAGCTGATTTTAATAGCCTAAGAAATTTTTTGGGTCAAATAGATTGGAAAGTCTTGGGTATGGGGTGTGGGCCGGTCTTAGAGCGAGACATGAACCCAGCGACAGGTGACGTAAAAGGGGATTTCGATGTGGATTTAATATATAACTTATATAAGAATATTCTAAACAAAGCACAGGAACGTAGTATACCATACAAATTGAATAGATCGAATACTAATGAACCAAAGTGGATAACAAATAATTTATTGAAACTTATAGGTAAAAAGAGAGCTTGGTACAAAAGGATTAAGAATGGGGAAGTCAGGTTAGAACAGGAATTCATACAACTGGTTAGAAATGTTAAAAAAGAGATTAGGAAAGCAAAAAGAAACTATGAAGTTCGCATAGCAGAGCAAGCAAAATCAAATCCTAAAGGGTTTTTTCAGTTATATCGAACTAAGACTAAGGAAAGGATAGGTCCATTAAAATCTGAGACAGGTCAAATAACGGATAATGACAAGGAGATAAGTATTATTTTTAACAAATATTTTATATATGTATTAACTAAAGAAGAACTTAACAATATGCCTTCAGCGGAACAAGCCTATGTGGG
>NW_027191092.1:0-17712 GCF_040958095.1 Procambarus clarkii
CCGCTATTTTGCGCAAAAAACCATGCGATTTTCGCAGCTGGCGGGCAAAAATCGCGATTTTCGCCGCTACCGGCCAAAAATAGCGCGATTTTCGCCGCTACCGACCAAAAACCGTGCGATTTTCGCCGCTACCGGCCAAAAACCATGCGATTTTCGCAGCTGGTGGGCAAAAATCGCGATTTTCGCCGCTACCAGCCAAAAATAGCGCGATTTTCGCCGCTAGCGTCCAAAAACCGTGCGATTTTCGCCACTAGCGGCCAAAAATCGGGCGATTTTTGCCGCTAACAGCCAAAAACCTCGCTATTTTGCGGAAAAACCATGCGATTTTCGCCGCTACCGGCCGAAAATAGCGCGATTTTCGCCGCTAGCTTCCAAAAACTGTGCGATTTTCGCCGCTAGCGGCCAAAAATCGGGCGATTTTTGCCGCTAACGGCCGAAAACCGCTATTTTGCGCAAAAACCATGCGATTTTCGCAGCTGGCGGGCAAAAATCGCGATTTTCCCCGCAACCGGCCAAAAATAGCGCGATTTTCGCCGCTACCGGCCAAAAACCGTGCGATTTTCGCCGCTACCGGCCAAAAACCATGCGATTTTCGCAGCTGGCGGGCAAAAATCGCGATTTTCGCCGCTACCGGCCAAAAATAGCGCGATTTTCGCCGCTAGCGTCCAAAAACCGTGCGATTTTCGCCGCTAGCGGCCAAAAATCGGGCGATTTTTGCCGCTAACGGCCGAAAACAGCGCTATTTTGCGCAAAAACCATGCGATTTTTGCAGCTGGCGGGCAAAAATCGCGATTTTCGCCGCTACCGGCCAAAAATAGCGCGATTTTCGCCGCTACCGGCCAAAAACCGGGCGATTTTCGCCTCTACCGGCCAAAAACCATGCGATTTTCGCAGCTGGCGGGCAAAAATCGCGATTTTCGCCGCTACCGGCCAAAAATAGCGCGATTTTCGCCGCTACCGGCCAAAAATAGCGCGATTTTCGCCGCTACCGGCCAAAAATAGCGCGATTTTCGCCGCTACCGGCCAAAAATAGCGCGATTTTCGCCGCTACCGGCCAAAAACCGCGCGATTTTCGCCGCTACCGGCCAAAAACCATGCGATTTTCGCCGCTAGCGGGCAAAAATCGCGATTTTCGCCGCTACCGGCCAAAAATCGCGCGATTTTCGCCGCTAGCGGCCAAAAACCGTGCAATTTTCGCCGCTACCGGCCAAAAATAGCGCGATTTTCGCCGCTACCGGCCAAAAACCGTGCGATTTTCGCCGCTACCGGCCAAAAACCATGCGATTTTCGCAGCTGGCGGGCAAAAATCGCGATTTTCGGCGCTACCGGCCAAAAATAGCGCAATTTTTTGCCGCTAACGGCCAAAAACCGTGCGATTTTCGCCGCTAGAGGCCAAAAATCGGGCGATTTTTCCCGCTAACGGCCGAAAACCGCGCTATTTTGCGCAAAAACCATGCGATTTTCGCAGCTGACGGGCAAAAATCGCGATTTTCTCCGCTACTGCCAAAAATAGCGCGATTTTCGCCGCTACCGGCCAAAAACCGTGCGATTTTCGCCGCTACCGGCCAAAAACCGTGCGATTTTTCGCCGCTACCTGCTAAAAAACGTGCGATTTTCGCCGCTAGAGGCCAAAAATCGGGCAATTTTTGCCGCTAACGGCCGAAAACCGCGCTATTTTGCACAAAAAACCATGCGATTTTCGCAGCTGGCCGGCAAAAATCGCGACTTTCGCCGCTACCGGCCAAAAATAGCGCGATTTTCGCCGCTAGCGGCCAAAAACCGTGCGATTTTCGCTGCTAGCGGCCAAAAATCGGGCGATTTTTGCCGCTAACGGCCGAAAATTTGCGCAAAAAACGCAAAAACAAAAAACTATTTTGCGCAAAAACCATGCGATTTTCGCAGCTGGCGGGCAAAAATCGCGATTATCGCCGCTACCGGCCAAAAATAGCGCCATTTTCGCCGCTACCGGCCAAAAACCGTGCGATTTTCGCCGCTAGCGGCCAAAAATCGGGCGATTTTTGCCGCTAACGGCCGAAAACAGCGCTATTTTGCGCAAAAACCATGCGATTTTTGCAGCTGGCGGGCAAAAATCGCGATTTTCGCCGCTACCGGCCAAAAATAGCGCTATTTTCGCCGCTACCGGCCAAAAACCGGGCGATTTTCGCCTCTACCGGCCAAAAACCATGCGATTTTCGCAGCTGGCGGGCAAAAATCGCGATTTTCGCCGCTACCGGCCAAAAATAGCGCGATTTTCGCCGCTACCGGCCAAAAACCGCGCGATTTTCGCCGCTACCCGCCAAAAACCATGCGATTTTCGCCGCTAGCGGGCAAAAAACGCGATTTTCGCCGCTACCGGCCAAAAATCGCGCGATTTTCTCCGCTAGCGGCCAAAAACCGTGCAATTTTCGCCGCTAGCGGCCAAAAATCGGGCGATTTTTGCCGCTAACGGCCGAAAACCGCTATTTTGCGCAAAAACCATGCGATTTTCGCAGCTGGCGGGCAAAAATCGCGATTTTCGCAGCTACCGGCCAAAAATAGCGCGATTTTCGCCGCTACCGGCCAAAAACCGTGCGATTTTCGCCTCTACCGGCCAAAAACCATGCGATTTTCGCAGCTGGCTGGCAAAAATCGCGATTTTCGGCGCTACCGGCCAAAAATAGCGCGATTTTCGCCGCTACCGGCCAAAAACAGCGCGATTTTCGCCGCTACCGGCCAAAAACCATGCGATTTTCGCCGCTAGCGGGCAAAAATCGCGATTTTCGCCGCTACCGGCCAAAAATCGCGCGATTTTCGCCGCTAGCGGCCAAAAACCGTGCAATTTTCGCCGCTAGCGGCCAAAAATCGGGCGATTTTTGCCGCTAACGGCCGAAAACCGCTATTTTGCGCCAAAACCATGCGATTTTTGCAGCTGGCGGGCAAAAATCGCGATTTTCGCCGCTACCGGCCAAAAACCATGCGATTTTCGCAGCTGGCGGGCAAAAATCGCGATTTTCGCCGCTACCGGCCAAAAACCATGCGATTTTCGCAGCTGGCGGGCAAAAATCGCGATTTTCGCGGCTACCGGCCAAAAATCGCGCGATTTTCGCCGCTACCGGCCAAAAATCGCGCGATTTTCGCCGCTACCGGCCAAAAATCGCGCGATTTTCGCCGCTAGCGGCCAAAAATCGGGAGATTTTTGCCACTAACGGCCGAAAAACCGCGCTATTTTGCGCAAAAACCATGCGATTTTCGCAGCTGGCGGGCAAAAATCGCGATTTTCGCCGCTACCGGCCAAAATCAGCGCTATTTTCGCCGCTACCGGCCAAAATTAGCGCCATTTTCGCCGCTACCGGCCAAAAACCATGCGATTTTCGCAGCTGGCGGGCAAAAATCGCGATTTTCGCCGCTACCGGCCAAAAATCGCGCGATTTTCGCCGCTAGCGGCCAAAAATCGGGCGATTTTTGCCGCTAACAGCCGAAAACCTCGCTATTTTGCGGAAAAACCATGCGATTTTCGCAGCAGGCAGGCAAAAATCGCGATTTTCGCCGCTACCGGCCGAAAATAGCGCGATTTTCGCCGCTAGCTTCCAAAAACTGTGCGATTTTCGCCGCTAGCGGCCAAAAATCGGGCGATTTTTGCCGCTAACGGCCGAAAACAGCGCTATTTTGCGCAAAAATCATGCGATTTTCGCAGCTGGCGGGCAAAAATCGCGATTTTCGCCGCTACCGGCCAAAAATAACGCAATTTTCGCCGCTACCGGCCAAAAATAACGCAATTTTCGCCGCTACAGGCCAAAAACCGGGCGATTTTCGCCTCTACCGGCCAAAAACCATGCGATTTTCGCAGCTGGCGGGCAAAAATCGCGATTTTCGCCGCTACCGGCCAAAAATAGCGCGATTTTCGCCGCTACCGGCCAAAAACCGCGCGATTTTCGCCGCTACCGGCCAAAAACCATGCGATTTTCGCCGCTAGCGGGCAAAAATCGCGATTTTCGCCGCTACCGGCCAAAAATCGCGCGATTTTCGCCGCTAGCGGCCAAAAACCGTGCAATTTTCGCCGCTAGCGGCCAAAAATCGGGCGATTTTTGCCGCTAACGGCCGAAAACCGCTATTTTGCGCAAAAACCAGCTGGCGGGCAAAAATCGCGATTTTCGCCGCTACCGGCCAAAATTAGCGCCATTTTCGCCGCTACCGGCCAAAATTAGCGCCATTTTCGCCGCTACCGGCCAAAAACCATGCGATTTTCGCAGCTGGCGGGCAAAAATCGCGATTTTCGCCGCTACCGGCCAAAAATCGCGCGATTTTCGCCGCTAGCGGCCAAAAATCGGGCGATTTTTGCCGCTAACAGCCGAAAACCTCGCTATTTTGCGGAAAAACCATGCGATTTTCGCCGCTACCGGCCGAAAATAGCGCGATTTTCGCCGCTAGCTTCCAAAAACTGTGCGATTTTCGCCGCTAGCGGCCAAAAATCGGGCGATTTTTGCCGCTAACGGCCGAAAACCGCTATTTTGCGCAAAAACCATGCGATTTTCGCAGCTGGCGGGCAAAAATCGCGATTTTCGCCGCAACCGGCCAAAAATAGCGCGATTTTCGCCGCTACCGGCCAAAAACCGTGCGATTTTCGCCGCTACCGGCCAAAAACCATGCGATTTTCGCAGCTGGTGGGCAAAAATCGCGATTTTCGCCGCTACCAGCCAAAAATAGCGCGATTTTCGCCGCTAGCGTCCAAAAACCGTGCGATTTTCGCCACTAGCGGCCAAAAATCGGGCGATTTTTGCCGCTAACAGCCAAAAACCTCGCTATTTTGCGGAAAAACCATGCGATTTTCGCCGCTACCGGCCGAAAATAGCGCGATTTTCGCCGCTAGCTTCCAAAAACTGTGCGATTTTCGCCGCTAGCGGCCAAAAATCGGGCGATTTTTGCCGCTAACGGCCGAAAACCGCTATTTTGCGCAAAAACCATGCGATTTTCGCAGCTGGCGGGCAAAAATCGCGATTTTCGCCGCAACCGGCCAAAAATAGCGCGATTTTCGCCGCTACCGGCCAAAAACCGTGCGATTTTCGCCGCTACCGGCCAAAAACCATGCGATTTTCGCAGCTGGTGGGCAAAAATCGCGATTTTCGCCGCTACCGGCCAAAAATAGCGCGATTTTCGCCGCTAGCGGCCAAAAACCGTGCGATTTTCGCCGCTAGCGGCCAAAAATCGGGCGATTTTTGCCGCTAACGGCCGAAAACCGCGCTATTTTGCGCAAAAACCATGCGATTTTCGCAGCTGGCGGGCAAAAATCGCGATTTTCGCCGCTACCGGCCAAAAATAGCGCGATTTTCGCCGCTACCGGCCAAAAACCGTGCGATTTTCGCCGCTACCGGCCAAAAACCATGCGATTTTCGCAGCTGGCGGGCAAAAATCGCGATTTTCGGCGCTACCGGCCAAAAATAGCGTAATTTTTGCCGCTAACGGCCAAAAACCGTGCGATTTTCGCCGCTAGAGGCCAAAAATCGGGCGATTTTTCCCGCTAACGGCCGAAAACCGCGCTATTTTGCGCAAAAACCATGCGATTTTCGCAGCTGACGGGCAAAAATCGCGATTTTCTCCGCTACTGCCAAAAATAGCGCGATTTTCGCCGCTACCGGCCAAAAACCATGCGATTTTCGCCGCTAGCGGGCAAAAATCGCGATTTTCGCCGCTACCGGCCAAAAATCGCGCGATTGTCGCCGCTAGCGGCCAAAAACCGTGCAATTTTCGCTGCTAGCGGCCAAAAATCGGGCGATTTTTGCCGCAAACGGCCGAAAACAGCGCTATTTTGCGCAAAAACCATGCGATTTTTGCAGCTGGCGGGCAAAAATCGCGATTTTCGCCGCTACCGGCCAAAAATAGCGCGATTTTCGCCGCTACCGGCCAAAAACCGGGCGATTTTCGCAGCTGGCGGGCAAAAATCGCGATTTTCGCCGCTACCGGCCAAAAATAGCGCGATTTTCGCCGCTAGCGTCCAAAAACCGTGCGATTTTCGCCGCTAGCGGCCAAAAATCGGGCCATTTTTGCCGCTAACGACCGAAAACAGCGCTATTTTGCGCAAAAACCATGCGATTTTTGCAGCTGGCGGGCAAAAATCGCGATTTTCGCCGCTACCGGCCAAAAATAGCGCGATTTTCGCCGCTACTAGCCAAAAACCGGGCGATTTTCGCCTCTACCGGCCAAAAACCATGCGATTTTCGCAGCTGGCGGGCAAAAATCGCGATTTTCGCCGCTACCGGCCAAAAATAGCGCGATTTTCGCCGCTACCGGCCAAAAACCGCGCGATTTTCGCCGCTACCCGCCAAAAACCATGCGATTTTCGCCGCTAGCGGGCAAAAAACGCGATTTTCGCCGCTACCGGCCAAAAATCGCGCGATTTTCTCCGCTAGCGGCCAAAAACCGTGCAATTTTCGCCGCTAGCGGCCAAAAATCGGGCGATTTTTGCCGCTAACGGCCGAAAACCGCTATTTTGCGCAAAAACCATGCGATTTTCGCAGCTGGCGGGCAAAAATCGCGATTTTCGCCGCTACCGGCCAAAAATAGCGCGATTTTCGCCGCTACCGGCCAAAAACCGTGCGATTTTCGCCGCTACCGGCCAAAAACCATGCGATTTTCGCAGCTGGCGGGCAAAAATCGCGATTTTCGCCGCTACCGGCCAAAAATCGCGCGATTTTCGCCGCTAGCGGCCAAAAATCGGGCGATTTTTGCCGCTAACAGCCGAAAACCTCGCTATTTTGCGGAAAAACCATGCGATTTTCGCAGCAGGCAGGCAAAAATCGCGATTTTCGCCGCTACCGGCCGAAAATAGCGCGATTTTCGCCGCTAGCTTCCAAAAACTGTGCTATTTTCGCCGCTAGCGGCCAAAAATCGGGCGATTTTTGCCGCTAACGGCCGAAAACCGCTATTTTGCGCAAAAACCATGCGATTTTCGCAGCTGGCGGGCAAAAATCGCTATTTTCGCCGCAACCGGCCAAAAATAGCGCGATTTTCGCCGCTACCGGCCAAAAACCGTGCGATTTTCGCCGCTACCGGCCAAAAACCATGCGATTTTCGCAGCTGGTGGGCAAAAATCGCGATTTTCGCCGCTACCGGCCAAAAATAGCGCGATTTTCGCCGCTAGCGTCCAAAAACCGTGCGATTTTCGCCGCTAGCGGCCAAAAATCGGGCGATTTTTGCCGCTAACGGCCGAAAACCGCTATTTTGCGCAAAAACCATGCGATTTTCGCAGCTGGCGGGCAAAAATCGCGATTTTCGCCGCAACCGGCCAAAAATAGCGCGATTTTCGCCGCTACCGGCCAAAAACCGTGCGATTTTCGCCGCTACCGGCCAAAAACCATGCGATTTTCGCAGCTGGTGGGCAAAAATCGCGATTTTCGCCGCTACCGGCCAAAAATAGCGCGATTTTCGCCGCTAGCGTCCAAAAACCGTGCGATTTTCGCCACTAGCGGCCAAAAATCGGGCGATTTTTGCCGCTAACGGCCGAAAACAGCGCTATTTTGCGCAAAAACCATGCGATTTTTGCAGCTGGCGGGCAAAAATCGCGATTTTCGCCGCTACCGGCCAAAAATAGCGCGATTTTCGCCGCTACCGGCCAAAAACCGGGCGATTTTCGCCTCTACCGGCCAAAAACCATGCGATTTTCGCAGCTGGCGGGCAAAAATCGCGATTTTCGCCGCTACCGGCCAAAAATAGCGCGATTTTCGCCGCTACCGGCCAAAAATAGCGCGATTTTCGCCGCTACCGGCCAAAAATAGCGCGATTTTCGCCGCTACCGGCCAAAAATAGCGCGATTTTCGCCGCTACCGGCCAAAAACCGCGCGATTTTCGCCGCTACCGGCCAAAAACCATGCGATTTTCGCCGCTAGCGGGCAAAAGTCGCGATTTTCGCCGCTACCGGCCAAAAATCGCGCGATTTTCGCCGCTAGCGGCCAAAAACCGTGCAATTTTCGCCGCTACCGGCCAAAAATAGCGCGATTTTCGCCGCTACCGGCCAAAAACCGTGCGATTTTCGCCGCTACCGGCCAAAAACCATGCGATTTTCGCAGCTGGCGGGCAAAAATCGCGATTTTCGGCGCTACCGGCCAAAAATAGCGCAATTTTTGCCGCTAACGGCCAAAAACCGTGCGATTTTCGCCGCTAGAGGCCAAAAATCGGGCGATTTTTCCCGCTAACGGCCGAAAACCGCGCTATTTTGCGCAAAAACCATGCGATTTTCGCAGCTGACGGGCAAAAATCGCGATTTTCTCCGCTACTGCCAAAAATAGCGCGATTTTCGCCGCTACCGGCCAAAAACCGTGCGATTTTCGCCGCTACCGGCCAAAAACCGTGCGATTTTCGCCGCTACCTGCTAAAAAACGTGCGATTTTCGCCGCTAGAGGCCAAAAATCGGGCAATTTTTGCCGCTAACGGCCGAAAACCGCGCTATTTTGCGCAAAAACCATGCGATTTTCGCAGCTGGCCGGCAAAAATCGCGACTTTCGCCGCTACCGGCCAAAAATAGCGCGATTTTCGCCGCTAGCGGCCAAAAACCGTGCGATTTTCGCTGCTAGCGGCCAAAAATCGGGCGATTTTTGCCGCTAACGGCCGAAAATTTGCGCAAAAACGCAAAAACAAAAAACTATTTTGCGCAAAAACCATGCGATTTTCGCAGCTGGCGGGCAAAAATCGCGATTATCGCCGCTACCGGCCAAAAATAGCGCCATTTTCGCCGCTACCGGCCAAAAACCGTGCGATTTTCGCCGCTAGCGGCCAAAAATCGGGCGATTTTTGCCGCTAACGGCCGAAAACAGCGCTATTTTGCGCAAAAACCATGCGATTTTTGCAGCTGGCGGGCAAAAATCGCGATTTTCGCCGCTACCGGCCAAAAATAGCGCTATTTTCGCCGCTACCGGCCAAAAACCGGGCGATTTTCGCCTCTACCGGCCAAAAACCATGCGATTTTCGCAGCTGGCGGGCAAAAATCGCGATTTTCGCCGCTACCGGCCAAAAATAGCGCGATTTTCGCCGCTACCGGCCAAAAACCGCGCGATTTTCGCCGCTACCCGCCAAAAACCATGCGATTTTCGCCGCTAGCGGGCAAAAAACGCGATTTTCGCCGCTACCGGCCAAAAATCGCGCGATTTTCTCCGCTAGCGGCCAAAAACCGTGCAATTTTCGCCGCTAGCGGCCAAAAATCGGGCGATTTTTGCCGCTAACGGCCGAAAACCGCTATTTTGCGCAAAAACCATGCGATTTTCGCAGCTGGCGGGCAAAAATCGCGATTTTCGAAGCTACCGGCCAAAAATAGCGCGATTTTCGCCGCTACCGGCCAAAAACCGTGCGATTTTCGCCTCTACCGGCCAAAAACCATGCGATTTTCGCAGCTGGCTGGCAAAAATCGCGATTTTCGGCGCTACCGGCCAAAAATAGCGCGATTTTCGCCGCTACCGGCCAAAAACAGCGCGATTTTCGCCGCTACCGGCCAAAAACCATGCGATTTTCGCCGCTAGCGGGCAAAAATCGCGATTTTCGCCGCTACCGGCCAAAAATCGCGCGATTTTCGCCGCTAGCGGCCAAAAACCGTGCAATTTTCGCCGCTAGCGGCCAAAAATCGGGCGATTTTTGCCGCTAACGGCCGAAAACCGCTATTTTGCGCCAAAACCATGCGATTTTTGCAGCTGGCGGGCAAAAATCGCGATTTTCGCCGCTACCGGCCAAAAACCATGCGATTTTCGCAGCTGGCGGGCAAAAATCGCGATTTTCGCCGCTACCGGCCAAAAACCATGCGATTTTCGCAGCTGGCGGGCAAAAATCGCGATTTTCGCGGCTACCGGCCAAAAATCGCGCGATTTTCGCCGCTACCGGCCAAAAATCGCGCGATTTTCGCCGCTACCGGCCAAAAATCGCGCGATTTTCGCCGCTAGCGGCCAAAAATCGGGAGATTTTTGCCACTAACGGCCAAAAACCGCGCTATTTTGCGCAAAAACCATGCGATTTTCGCAGCTGGCGGGCAAAAATCGCGATTTTCGCCGCTACCGGCCAAAATCAGCGCTATTTTCGCCGCTACCGGCCAAAATTAGCGCCATTTTCGCCGCTACCGGCCAAAAACCATGCGATTTTCGCAGCTGGCGGGCAAAAATCGCGATTTTCGCCGCTACCGGCCAAAAATCGCGCGATTTTCGCCGCTAGCGGCCAAAAATCGGGCGATTTTTGCCGCTAACAGCCGAAAACCTCGCTATTTTGCGGAAAAACCATGCGATTTTCGCAGCAGGCAGGCAAAAATCGCGATTTTCGCCGCTACCGGCCGAAAATAGCGCGATTTTCGCCGCTAGCTTCCAAAAACTGTGCGATTTTCGCCGCTAGCGGCCAAAAATCGGGCGATTTTTGCCGCTAACGGCCGAAAACAGCGCTATTTTGCGCAAAAATCATGCGATTTTCGCAGCTGGCGGGCAAAAATCGCGATTTTCGCCGCTACCGGCCAAAAATAACGCAATTTTCGCCGCTACCGGCCAAAAATAACGCAATTTTCGCCGCTACAGGCCAAAAACCGGGCGATTTTCGCCTCTACCGGCCAAAAACCATGCGATTTTCGCAGCTGGCGGGCAAAAATCGCGATTTTCGCCGCTACCAGCCAAAAATAGCGCGATTTTCGCCGCTACCGGCCAAAAACCGCGCGATTTTCGCCGCTACCGGCCAAAAACCATGCGATTTTCGCCGCTAGCGGGCAAAAATCGCGATTTTCGCCGCTACCGGCCAAAAATCGCGCGATTTTCGCCGCTAGCGGCCAAAAACCGTGCAATTTTCGCCGCTATAGGCCAAAAATCGGGCGATTTTTGCCGCTAACGGCCGAAAACCGCTATTTTGCGCAAAAACCATGCGATTTTCGCCGCTACCGGCCAAAATTAGCGCCATTTTCGCCGCTACCGGCCAAAATTAGCGCCATTTTCGCCGCTACCGGCCAAAAACCATGCGATTTTCGCAGCTGGCGGGCAAAAATCGCGATTTTCGCCGCTACCGGCCAAAAATCGCGCGATTTTCGCCGCTAGCGGCCAAAAATCGGGCGATTTTTGCCGCTAACAGCCGAAAACCTCGCTATTTTGCGGAAAAACCATGCGATTTTCGCCGCTACCGGCCGAAAATAGCGCGATTTTCGCCGCTAGCTTCCAAAAACTGTGCGATTTTCGCCGCTAGCGGCCAAAAATCGGGCGATTTTTGCCGCTAACGGCCGAAAACCGCTATTTTGCGCAAAAACCATGCGATTTTCGCAGCTGGCGGGCAAAAATCGCGATTTTCGCCGCAACCGGCCAAAAATAGCGCGATTTTCGCCGCTACCGACCAAAAACCGTGCGATTTTCGCCGCTACCGGCCAAAAACCATGCGATTTTCGCAGCTGGTGGGCAAAAATCGCGATTTTCGCCGCTACCAGCCAAAAATAGCGCGATTTTCGCCGCTAGCGTCCAAAAACCGTGCGATTTTCGCCACTAGCGGCCAAAAATCGGGCGATTTTTGCCGCTAACAGCCAAAAACCTCGCTATTTTGCGGAAAAACCATGCGATTTTCGCCGCTACCGGCCGAAAATAGCGCGATTTTCGCCGCTAGCTTCCAAAAACTGTGCGATTTTCGCCGCTAGCGGCCAAAAATCGGGCGATTTTTGCCGCTAACGGCCGAAAACCGCTATTTTGCGCAAAAACCATGCGATTTTCGCAGCTGGCGGGCAAAAATCGCGATTTTCGCCGCAACCGGCCAAAAATAGCGCGATTTTCGCCGCTACCGGCCAAAAACCGTGCGATTTTCGCCGCTACCGGCCAAAAACCATGCGATTTTCGCAGCTGGTGGGCAAAAATCGCGATTTTCGCCGCTACCGGCCAAAAATAGCGCGATTTTCGCCGCTAGCGTCCAAAAACCGTGCGATTTTCGCCACTAGCGGCCAAAAATCGGGCGATTTTTGCCGCTAACGGCCGAAAACAGCGCTATTTTGCGCAAAAACCATGCGATTTTCGCAGCTGGCGGGCAAAAATCGCGATTTTCGCCGCTACCGGCCAAAAATAGCGCGATTTTCGCCGCTACCGGCCAAAAACCGTGCGATTTTCGCCGCTACCGGCCAAAAACCATGCGATTTTCGCAGCTGGCGGGCAAAAATCGCGATTTTCGGCGCTACCGGCCAAAAATAGCGTAATTTTTGCCGCTAACGGCCAAAAACCGTGCGATTTTCGCCGCTAGAGGCCAAAAATCGGGCGATTTTTCCCGCTAACGGCCGAAAACCGCGCTATTTTGCGCAAAAACCATGCGATTTTCGCAGCTGACGGGCAAAAATCGCGATTTTCTCCGCTACTGCCAAAAATAGCGCGATTTTCGCCGCTACCGGCCAAAAACCGTGCGATTTTCGCCGCTACCGGCCAAAAACCGTGCGATTTTTGCCGCTACCTGCTAAAAAACGTGCGATTTTCGCCGCTAGAGGCCAAAAATCGGGCAATTTTTGCCGCTAACGGCCGAAAACCTCGCTATTTTGCGCAAAAACCATGCGATTTTCGCAGCTGGCCGGCAAAAATCGCGACTTTCGCCGCTACCGGCCAAAAATAGCGCGATTTTCGCCGCTACCGGCCAAAAACCATGCGATTTTCGCAGCTGGCGGGCAAAAATCGCGATTTTCCATGCTACCGGCCAAAAATAGCGCGATTTTCGCCGCTAGCGTCCAAAAACCGTGCGATTTTCGCCGCTAGTGGCCAAAAATCGGGCGATTTTTGCCGCTAACGGCCGAAAACAGCGCTATTTTGCGCAAAAATCGCGATTTTCGCCGCTACCGGCCAAAAATAGCGCGATTTTCGCCGCTACCGGCCAAAAACCGGGCGATTTTCGCCTCTACCGGCCAAAAACCATGCGATTTTCGCAGCTGGCGGGCAAAAATCGCGATTTTCGCCGCTACCGGCCAAAAATAGCGCGATTTTCGCCGTTACCGGCCAAAAACCGCGCGATTTTCGCCGCTACCCGCCAAAAACCATGCGATTTTCGCCGCTAGCGGGCAAAAAACGCGATTTTCGCCGCTACCGCCCAAAAATCGCGCGATTTTCTCCGCTAGCGGCCAAAAACCGTGCAATTTTCGCCGCTAGCGGCCAAAAATCGGGCGATTTTTGCCGCTAACGGCCGAAAACCGCTATTTTGCGCAAAAACCATGCGATTTTCGCAGCTGGCGGGCAAAAATCGCGATTTTCGCCGCTACCGGCCAAAATAGCGCGATTTTCGCCGCTACCGGCCAAAAACCGTGCGATTTTCGCCGCTACCGGCCAAAAACCATGCGATTTTCGCAGCTGGCGGGCAAAAATCGCGATTTTCGCCGCTACCGGCCAAAAATCGCGCGATTTTCGCCGCTAGCGGCCAAAAATCGGGCGATTTTTGCCGCTAACAGCCGAAAACCTCGCTATTTTGCGGAAAAACCATGCGATTTTCGCAGCAGGCAGGCAAAAATCGCGATTTTCGCCGCTACCGGCCGAAAATAGCGCGATTTTCGCCGCTAGCTTCCAAAAACTGTGCGATTTTCGCCGCTAGCGGCCAAAAATCGGGCGATTTTTGCCGCTAACGGCCGAAAACCGCTATTTTGCGCAAAAACCATGCGATTTTCGCAGCTGGCGGGCAAAAATCGCTATTTTCGCCGCAACCGGCCAAAAATAGCGCGATTTTCGCCGCTACCGGCCAAAAACCGTGCGATTTTCGCCGCTACCGGCCAAAAACCATGCGATTTTCGCAGCTGGTGGGCAAAAATCGCGATTTTCGCCGCTACCGGCCAAAAAATAGCGCGATTTTCGCCGCTAGCGTCCAAAAACCGTGCGATTTTCGCCGCTAGCGGCCAAAAATCGGGCGATTTTTGCCGCTAACGGCCGAAAAACCGCTATTTTGCGCAAAAACCATGCGATTTTCGCAGCTGGCGGGCAAAAATCGCGATTTTCGCCGCAACCGGCCAAAAATAGCGCGATTTTCGCCGCTACCGGCCAAAAACCGTGCGATTTTCGCCGCTACCGGCCAAAACCATGCGATTTTCGCAGCTGGTGGGCAAAAATCGCGATTTTCGCCGCTACCGGCCAAAAATAGCGCGATTTTCGCCGCTAGCGTCCAAAAACCGTGCGATTTTCGCCACTAGCGGCCAAAAATCGGGCGATTTTTGCCGCTAACGGCCGAAAACAGCGCTATTTTGCGCAAAAACCATGCGATTTTTGCAGCTGGCGGGCAAAAATCGCGATTTTCGCCGCTACCTGCCAAAAATAGCGCGATTTTCGCCGCTACCGGCCAAAAACCGTGCGATTTTCGCCTCTACCGGCCAAAAACCATGCGATTTTCGCCGCTAGCGGGCCAAAAATCGGCGATTTTTCGCCGCTACCGGCCAAAATCGCGCGATTTTCGCCGCTACCGGCCAAAACATAGCGCGATTTTCGCCGCTAGCCGGCCAAAAATCGCGACTTTTCGCCGCTACCGGCCAAAAATAGCGCGATTTTCGCCGCTAGCGGCCAAAAACCGTGCGATTTTCGCCGCTAGCCGGCCAAAACCATCGGCGATTTTCGCCGCTAGCGGCCGAAAACCGCTATTTTGCGCAAGCAAACATCGCGCGATTTTCGCCGCTAGCGGGCAAAAATCCGGCAATTTTCGCCGCTACCGGCCAAAAATAGCGCGATTTTCGCCGCTACCGGCCAAAAACCGTGCGATTTTCGCCGCTACCGGCCAAAAAACCATGCGATTTTCGCAGCTGGCGGGCAAAAATCGCGATTTTTCGGCGCTACCGGCCAAAAATAGCGCAATTTTTGCCGCTAACGGCCAAAAACCGTGCGATTTTCGCCGCTAGAGGCCAAAAATCGGGCGATTTTTCCCGCTAACGGCCGAAAACCGCGCTATTTTGCGCAAAAACCATGCGGTTTTCGCAGCTGACGGGCAAAAATCGCGATTTTCGCCGCTACCGGCCAAAAACCGGGCGATTTTCGCCTCTACCGGCCAAAAACCATGCGATTTTCGCAGCTGGCGGGCAAAAATCCTCGCGATTTTCGCCGCTACCGGCTAAAAAATAGCCTAGCAACGATTTTCGCCGCTAACGGCCAAAAACCGCGCTGATTTTCGCCGCTACCCGCCAAAAACCATGCGATTTTCGCCGCTAGCCGGGCAAAAAACGCGACTTTTCGCCGCTACCGGCCAAAAATCGCGCGATTTTCTCCGCTAGCGGCCAAAAACCGTGCGATTTTCGCCGCTAGCGGCCAAAAATCGGGCGATTTTTGCCGCTAACGGCCGAAAATTTGCGCAAAAACGCAAAAACAAAAAACTATTTTGCGCAAAAACCATGCGATTTTCGCAGCTGGCGGGCAAAAATCGCGATTATCGCCGCTACCGGCCAAAAATAGCGCCATTTTCGCCGCTACCGGCCAAAAACCGTGCGATTTTCGCCGCTAGCGGCCAAAAATCGGGCGATTTTTGCCGCTAACGGCCGAAAACAGCGCTATTTTGCGCAAAAACCATGCGATTTTTGCAGCTGGCGGGCAAAAATCGCGATTTTCGCCGCTACCGGCCAAAAATAGCGCTATTTTCGCCGCTACCGGCCAAAAACCGGGCGATTTTCGCCTCTACCGGCCAAAAACCATGCGATTTTCGCAGCTGGCGGGCAAAAATCGCGATTTTCGCCGCTACCGGCCAAAAATAGCGCGATTTTCGCCGCTACCGGCCAAAAACCGCGCGATTTTCGCCGCTACCCGCCAAAAACCATGCGATTTTCGCCGCTAGCGGGCAAAAAACGCGATTTTCGCCGCTACCGGCCAAAAATCGCGCGATTTTCTCCGCTAGCGGCCAAAAACCGTGCAATTTTCGCCGCTAGCGGCCAAAAATCGGGCGATTTTTGCCGCTAACGGCCGAAAACCGCTATTTTGCGCAAAAACCATGCGATTTTCGCAGCTGGCGGGCAAAAATCGCGATTTTCGCAGCTACCGGCCAAAAATAGCGCGATTTTCGCCGCTACCGGCCAAAAACCGTGCGATTTTCGCCGCTACCGGCCAAAAACCATGCGATTTTCGCAGCTGGCGGGCAAAAATCGCGATTTTCGGCGCTACCGGCCAAAAATAGCGCGATTTTCGCCGCTACCGGCCAAAAACAGCGCGATTTTCGCCGCTACCGGCCAAAAACCATGCGATTTTCGCAGCTGGCGGGCAAAAATCGCGATTTTCGCCGCTACCGGCCAAAAATCGCGCGATTTTCGCCGCTAGCGGCCAAAAACCGTGCAATTTTCGCCGCTAGCGGCCAAAAATCGGGCGATTTTTGCCGCTAACGGCCGAAAACCGCTATTTTGCGCCAAAACCATGCGATTTTTGCAGCTGGCGGGCAAAAATCGCGATTTTCGCCGCTACCGGCCAAAAACCATGCGATTTTCGCAGCTGGCGGGCAAAAATCGCGATTTTCGCCGCTACCGGCCAAAAACCATGCGATTTTCGCAGCTGGCGGGCAAAAATCGCGATTTTCGCGGCTACCGGCCAAAAATCGCGCGATTTTCGCCGCTACCGGCCAAAAATCGCGCGATTTTCGCCGCTACCGGCCAAAAATCGCGCGATTTTCGCCGCTAGCGGCACAAAATCGGGAGATTTTTGCCACTAACGGCCGAAAACCGCGCTATTTTGCGCAAAAACCATGCGATTTTCGCAGCTGGCGGGCAAAAATCGCGATTTTCGCCGCTACCGGCCAAAATTAGCGCCATTTTCGCCGCTACCGGCCAAAATTAGCGCCATTTTCGCCGCTACCGGCCAAAAACCATGCGATTTTCGCAGCTGGCGGGCAAAAATCGCGATTTTCGCCGCTACCGGCCAAAAATCGCGCGATTTTCGCCGCTAGCGGCCAAAAATCGGGCGATTTTTGCCGCTAACAGCCGAAAACCTCGCTATTTTGCGGAAAAACCATGCGATTTTCGCAGCAGGCAGGCAAAAATCGCGATTTTCGCCGCTACCGGCCGAAAATAGCGCGATTTTCGCCGCTAGCTTCCAAAAACTGTGCGATTTTCGCCGCTAGCGGCCAAAAATCGGGCGATTTTTGCCGCTAACGGCCGAAAACAGCGCTATTTTGCGCAAAAATCATGCGATTTTCGCAGCTGGCGGGCAAAAATCGCGATTTTCGCCGCTACCGGCCAAAAATAACGCAATTTTCGCCGCTACCGGCCAAAAATAACGCAATTTTCGCCGCTACAGGCCAAAAACCGGGCGATTTTCGCCTCTACCGGCCAAAAACCATGCGATTTTCGCAGCTGGCGGGCAAAAATCGCGATTTTCGCCGCTACCGGCCAAAAATAGCGCGATTTTCGCCGCTACCGGCCAAAAACCGCGCGATTTTCGCCGCTACCGGCCAAAAACCATGCGATTTTCGCCGCTAGCGGGCAAAAATCGCGATTTTCGCCGCTACCGGCCAAAAATCGCGCGATTTTCGCCGCTAGCGGCCAAAAACCGTGCAATTTTCGCCGCTAGCGGCCAAAAATCGGGCGATTTTTGCCGCTAACGGCCGAAAACCGCTATTTTGCGCAAAAACCATGCGATTTTCGCAGCTGGCGGGCAAAAATCGCGATTTTCGCCGCTACCGGCCAAAATTAGCGCCATTTTCGCCGCTACCGGCCAAAATTAGCGCCATTTTCGCCGCTACCGGCCAAAAACCATGCGATTTTCGCAGCTGGCGGGCAAAAATCGCGATTTTCGCCGCTACCGGCCAAAAATCGCGCGATTTTCGCCGCTAGCGGCCAAA
>NW_027191093.1:0-17651 GCF_040958095.1 Procambarus clarkii
TACCCCTACCCCTCATACCACCCCCACAATTACCCCACAATCCCCATCCCCTGCCCAACACAGAAAATTGCGGCCACAACGCTATATTTAACCAGCTAAAACTTTCGTTCCTTCGCCCATGTACTATTTATTCTTGAAATAAAACAAGGAAAAACACAAACTGGATTTTCCTTTCGTAGTAAAACATATATTTTACAGAACGAGGCCTAAAATAGCACATATTAGATATTGGGTTAATTGTTTACCATTCACAAACTCTTTTGGAAACACCACACTAATTATTAATTAATACATACTTTTAAACACACACACACACACACATGTCAGTTAGCCTAAATTCTCCAACATTCATTCATAAAACCGCCTGTCAGGACTGCAACCTCATCAAACAAAGCTGTCAGGTATTTCTAACCGACAACACAAGATAACAACTTCACATATCAATCATTGCAACTGTTGATCAAAAGATACTAACTAACCTTGCTATGAGATATAAATACAAGTGAAAATTTTTATCCTGAAGGCAACTCCAGCGTGGCCTAGTCGGATAGAACATATTCTTAATCTGGATAGACCTGCATTCGAGCCTGTCGGAACAGTTGCAAGTACAGGGCACAGATTTCTCTGTGTGTCCCCTCATGTAGGAGCATCAGTTTCGATAGACTCTCTGGATAGCCGAAGAGTGATTGACTGACCCCTTAGAATGTGGGGAAGGGTTGAAGTCCGGGGGCCCACGTAAGGATACCTGGATCCACTGACCTCTGGGAGGTCTTTCAATCCACCTGGATTTCAGGTGGGGAGAAGGGAGGCAATTTGGGTCGACACAAATAGCTTCCTGGACCCAAAACCGCATGAGTACACGGACACGCACACAGACACTCATGGACTCTGACACGAACCAAAGGTTTGTGTCAGATAATAAGGAGCGAGAATAGGTTGGTTAGGTTAGGTTGGTTAGGTTAGGTTGGTTAGGTTGGTTGGTTAGGTTGGTTGGTAAAGTTGGTTGGTTGGTTAGGTTGGTTCGTTAGGTTGGTTAGGTTGGTTGGTTAGGTTGGTTGGTTAGGTTGGTTAGGTTGGTTGGTTGGTTAGGTTAGGTTGGTTGGTTAGGTTGGTTGGTTAGGTTAGGTTGGTTGGTTAGGTAGGTTGGTTAGGTTGGCTGGTTAGGATGGTTAGGTTGGTTGGTTAGGCTGGTTGGTTGGTTAGGTTGGTTAGTTAGGCTGGTTGGTTAGGTTAGGTTGGTTAGTTTGGTTGGTTAGGTTTGTTGGTTAGGTTAGATTGCTTAGGTTGGTTGATTAGGTTGGTTGATTTGGTTGGTTGATTTTGTTGGTTGGTTAGGTTAGGTAGCTTAGGTTGGTTGACTAGGTTGGTTAGGTTGGTTGGTTTGGTTGGTTGGTTAGGTGGGTTAGGTTAGGTGGGTTGTTTGGTTAGGTTGGTTGGTTAGGTGGGATAATTAGGTTAGGTTGGTTGGTTAGGTTAGGTTGCTTAGGTTGGTTGATTAGGTTGCTTAGGTTGGTTGATTAGGTTGGTTAGGTTAGGTTGCTTAGGTTGGTTGATTAGGTTGGTTAGGTTGGTTGGTAAGGTTGGTTAGGTTGGTTAGAATTAGAATTTGAGTTTAGAATTTTAGGTTAGAACAAACATAAGTATGGTTTAATAAGCAATTTAGATAATATGTACGCTTAGGTTGGTTAAGTTGGGTTGGTTAGGGTATGTTGGTAAGGTACAGTTAAGGTTGGTTATTCTGTAGTTGACTGTGTAAGGCAATATTTGTATTATTCCACTGACTGATATATATATATATATATATATATATATATATATATACATATATATATATATATATATATATATATATATATATATATATATATATATATATATATATATATATATATATATATATATATATATATATATATATATATATATATATATATATATATATATACATATATATACATATATATATATATATATATATATATATATATATAAATATATATATATATATATATATATATATATATATATATATATATATATATATATATATATATATATATATATATATATATATATATATATTTCGGTTAGGTTAGGTTGGTTTAGGCTAGGAAATAGGCTACGTTTGTAAAAATAGCAATAGGTAAAAAAATAAAAAAATGAATAAAGTATAAATAAATTATAATTTATTTAAAAACAATAAAAATATGAAGAGAAAAAAATAGCTTTAATTTTAGGTAACGTATCTTATCACCGAATGCCTCTGTTCACCTAGCAGTAAATAGGTATCCAGGAGTTGGTTAGGTTAGGTTAGTTTTGGCTAGGAAATAAGCTACGTTTGGAGGGTTAGGTTAGGTTATTTTTGGCTAGGAAATAGGCTAGGTTTGTAGAAATAGGGCAGTAATTGTAGGTAGCGTTTCCTATCACCGAATGCCTCTATTCACCTAGCAGTAAATAGGTATCCAGAAGTTAGTTAGTTAGGTTAGTTTAGATAAGGTTAGGTTAGGTTAAATTAGGTTAGGTTAGATTAGGTTAGGTTAGTTATTGCTGGGAAATAGGCTAGGTTTGTAGAAATAAAAATAGGGTTGTAACTGTTGGTAGCAATTCTTATCACCGAATGCCTCTGTTCACCTAGCAGTAAATTGGTATGTAGGAGTTAGTTAGGATAGGTTAGGTTAGGTTAGATTAGGTTAGATTTGTTTTGGCTAGGAAATAGGCTAGGTTTGTAGAAATAGAAAAAGGGCTGTAATTGTTCGTAACGTTTCCTATCACCGAATGCCTCTGTTCACCTAGTAGTAAGTAAGTATCCAGGAGTTAGTTAGGTTAGATTGGGTTAGATTAGTTTAGGCTAGGAAATAGGCTAGGTTTGTAGAAATTGAAATAGGGCTGTAATTGTTGGTAGCGTTTCCTATCACCGAGTGCCTCTGTTCACCTAGCAGTAAGTAAGTATCCAAAAGTTAGTTAGTTTAGGTTAGGTTAGATTAGGTTACGTTAGTTTTGGCTAAGAAATAGGCTAGGTTTGTAGAAAAAGAAATAGGGCTTTAATTGTTGGTAGCGTTTCCTATCACCGAATTCCTCTGTTCACCTAGCAGTAAATAGGTATCCAGGAGTTAGTTAGGTTAGGTTAGGTTAGATTAGGTTAGGTTGGTTTAGGCCTAGGTTTGTAGAAATAGGGCTGTAATTGTTGGTAGTGTTTCCTATGACCGAATGCCTCTGTTCACCTAGCAGTAAATAGGTATCCAGGAGTTAGTTAGGTTAGGTTAGATTGGGTTAGGTTAGTTAAGGCTAGGAAATAGGCTAGGTTTGTAGAAATAAAAAAAGGGTTCTAATTGTTGGTAGAGTTTCCTATTACCGATTGCCTCTGTTTACCTAGCAGTTAATAGGTATCCAAGAGTTAGTTAGGTTAGGTTAGGTTAGGTTAGATTAGCTTAGGTTAGGTTAGATTAGGTTAGATTAGGTTAGGTTAGATTAAATTAGGTTGGTTTAGGCTAGGTTTGTAGAAATGAGGCTGTAATTGTTGGGAGCGTTTCCTATCACCGAATGCCTGTGTTCACCTAGCAGTAAATAGGTATCCAGGAGTTACTAATTAAGCTAGCTACTTGGGGCATGGTGAGTGAGTGAGGGTTAGTTAGTCAGTCACTAGTTGGACCTTGTGGGGTGGTGGGTGTTGGAGACCACTATAAGCCTAACATGTATAAAGTGCCTGTCTGCCTGTCCCCCGACTCAATCATGTTACATGTATTGACTAAATGAAGCCTAAGAGAGCATAGCCAAGGCCTAAGATGAGTTATTTGTCAGCAGCAGCAGCAACTTGTGCGACATCAGTGGCAGCGGCGGCATCCCATCCTTTTCTATTTTGGAGCAACAGTAGTAGTAGTAGTAGTCCATTTGTTGTTGGTTAATTTGACTAAATAGTTGCAATAAGTGCTATCATTAATGGAGAATTGGCTGCTATGTGTGAGTATCCTCCGCCTACCTGCCCGCCCGCCGCAGTTACCATTATCTTGTCTCACTCACTCACATGTGATTAGTTACTACTTGTATACAATAGCAACGGCCATATTACCTACCTATCACCTTGAGAACACTGCGTCTCGTCCCATACATCAGTCAGGTTAAGCACCGTTGACTTTGGTTAGTACTTGGATGGGTGTCCTGCCTGGGAACACCAACTGCTGCTGATGGTATACATATTTGGGCAGTCTCCGTGGGTCAGTGTGTGTGTGTGTGTACAAGAATGTCGCACATGGAAATGTGTACATGCCATTTTAATAATAGTTTACCATCCATGAAGAAAACGTCTACCTATTTCTCATTCCATTGTCTCTCTCTGCCGGCCGGCCTACCTACCTGCTAAAACTTGTCCACTCAATATGCTGTTGAATATCTATCTCCAGTGATCACTTACCCTTAATTCCTACATTATTAACCAAATGATCTCATTAACAAATCTCTACACAAATCAACCACCTACTTTCCTGCTAACATCAATCACAACAACTAATACACTCAACTCAGTCCCAAACACTTTTCTTATTCCTTCCTCAACACCTCGCCCTATATAACCTATCTTACAAAATTAAATTTAAATACCTAACTGCCAACCCATCCCCCATCCCTTCCCCTCCCCTCCCCCCCCCCCTCAACCACACTTCCCTCTGTAGCTCCTCCGGACCCCTCCATACCCCAATGACCCCTCCCAAACCAAAACTCTCCACCCCATACAATAGAGGCCGCCGTACCCCTACCCCTCATACCACCCCCACAATTACCCCACAATCCCCATCCCCTGCCCAACACAGAAAATTGCGGCCACAACGCTATATTTAACCAGCTAAAACTTTCGTTCCTTCGCCCATGTACTATTTATTCTTGAAATAAAACAAGGAAAAACACAAACTGGATTTTCCTTTCGTAGTAAAACATATATTTTACAGAACGAGGCCTAAAATAGCACATATTAGATATTGGGTTAATTGTTTACCATTCACAAACTCTTTTGGAAACACCACACTAATTATTAATTAATACATACTTTTAAACACACACACACACACACATGTCAGTTAGCCTAAATTCTCCAACATTCATTCATAAAACCGCCTGTCAGGACTGCAACCTCATCAAACAAAGCTGTCAGGTATTTCTAACTGACAACACAAGATAACAACTTCACATATCAATCATTGCAACTGTTGATCAAAAGATACTAACTAACCTTGCTATGAGATATAAATACAAGTGAAAAATTTGATCCTGAAGGCAACTCCAGCGTGGCCTAGTCGGATAGAACATATTCTTAATCTGGATAGACCTGCATTCGAGCCTGTCGGAACAGTTGCAAGTACAGGGCACAGATTTCTCTGTGTGTCCCCTCATGTAGGAGCATCAGTTTCGATAGACTCTCTGGATAGCCGAAGAGTGATTGACTGACCCCTTAGAATGTGGGGAAGGGTTGAAGTCCGGGGGCCCACGTAAGGATACCTGGATCCACTGACCTCTGGGAGGTCTTTCAATCCACCTGGATTTCAGGTGGGGAGAAGGGAGGCAATTTGGGTCGACACAAATAGCTTCCTGGACCCAAAACCGCATGAGTACACGGACACGCACACAGACACTCATGGACTCTGACACGAACCAAAGGTTCGTGTCAGATAATAAGGAGCGAGAATAGGTTGGTTAGGTTAGGTTGGTTAGGTTAGGTTGGTTAGGTTGGTTGGTTAGGTTGGTTGGTTAAGTTGGTTGGTTGGTTAGGTTGGTTCGTTAGGTTGGTTAGGTTGGTTGGTTAGGTTGGTTGGTTAGGTTGGTTAGGTTGGTTGGTTGGTTAGGTTAGGTTGGTTGGTTAGGTTGGTTGGTTAGGTTAGGTTGGTTGGTTAGGTAGGTTGGTTAGGTTGGCTGGTTAGGATGGTTAGGTTGGTTGGTTAGGCTGGTTGGTTGGTTAGGTTGGTTAGTTAGGCTGGTTGGTTAGGTTAGGTTGGTTAGTTTGGTTGGTTAGGTTTGTTGGTTAGGTTAGATTGCTTAGGTTGGTTGATTAGGTTGGTTGATTTGGTTGGTTGATTTTGTTGGTTGGTTAGGTTAGGTAGCTTAGGTTGGTTGACTAGGTTGGTTAGGTTGGTTGGTTTGGTTGGTTGGTTAGGTGGGTTAGGTTAGGTGGGTTGTTTGGTTAGGTTGGTTGGTTAGGTGGGATAATTAGGTTAGGTTGGTTGGTTAGGTTAGGTTGCTTAGGTTGGTTGATTAGGTTGCTTAGGTTGGTTGATTAGGTTGGTTAGGTTAGGTTGCTTAGGTTGGTTGATTAGGTTGGTTAGGTTGGTTGGTAAGGTTGGTTAGGTTGGTTAGAATTAGAATTTGAGTTTAGAATTTTAGGTTAGAACAAACATAAGTATGGTTTAATAAGCAATTTAGATAATATGTACGCTTAGGTTGGTTAAGTTGGGTTGGTTAGGGTATGTTGGTAAGGTACAGTTAAGGTTGGTTATTTTGTAGTTGACTGTGTAAGGCAATATTTGTATTATTCCACTGACTGATATATATATATATATATATATATATATATATATATATATATATATATATATATATATATATATATATATATATATATATATATATATATATATATATATATATATATATATATATATATATATATATATATATATATATATATATATATATATATATATATATATATATATATATATATATATATATAATATATATATATATATATATATATATATATATATATATATATATATATATATATATATATATATATATATATATATATTTCGGTTAGGTTAGGTTGGTTTAGGCTAGGAAATAGGCTACGTTTGTAAAAATAGCAATAGGTAAAAAAATAAAAAAATGAATAAAGTATAAATAAATTATAATTTATTTAAAAACAATAAAAATATGAAGAGAAAAAAATAGCTTTAATTTTAGGTAACGTATCTTATCACCGAATGCCTCTGTTCACCTAGCAGTAAATAGGTATCCAGGAGTTGGTTAGGTTAGGTTAGTTTTGGCTAGGAAATAAGCTACGTTTGGAGGGTTAGGTTAGGTTATTTTTGGCTAGGAAATAGGCTAGGTTTGTAGAAATAGGGCAGTAATTGTAGGTAGCGTTTCCTATCACCGAATGCCTCTATTCACCTAGCAGTAAATAGGTATCCAGAAGTTAGTTAGTTAGGTTAGTTTAGATAAGGTTAGGTTAGGTTAAATTAGGTTAGGTTAGATTAGGTTAGGTTAGTTATTGCTGGGAAATAGGCTAGGTTTGTAGAAATAAAAATAGGGTTGTAACTGTTGGTAGCAATTCTTATCACCGAATGCCTCTGTTCACCTAGCAGTAAATTGGTATGTAGGAGTTAGTTAGGATAGGTTAGGTTAGGTTAGATTAGGTTAGATTTGTTTTGGCTAGGAAATAGGCTAGGTTTGTAGAAATAGAAAAAGGGCTGTAATTGTTCGTAACGTTTCCTATCACCGAATGCCTCTGTTCACCTAGTAGTAAGTAAGTATCCAGGAGTTAGTTAGGTTAGATTGGGTTAGATTAGTTTAGGCTAGGAAATAGGCTAGGTTTGTAGAAATTGAAATAGGGCTGTAATTGTTGGTAGCGTTTCCTATCACCGAGTGCCTCTGTTCACCTAGCAGTAAGTAAGTATCCAAAAGTTAGTTAGTTTAGGTTAGGTTAGATTAGGTTACGTTAGTTTTGGCTAAGAAATAGGCTAGGTTTGTAGAAAAAGAAATAGGGCTTTAATTGTTGGTAGCGTTTCCTATCACCGAATTCCTCTGTTCACCTAGCAGTAAATAGGTATCCAGGAGTTAGTTAGGTTAGGTTAGGTTAGATTAGGTTAGGTTGGTTTAGGCCTAGGTTTGTAGAAATAGGGCTGTAATTGTTGGTAGTGTTTCCTATGACCGAATGCCTCTGTTCACCTAGCAGTAAATAGGTATCCAGGAGTTAGTTAGGTTAGGTTAGATTGGGTTAGGTTAGTTAAGGCTAGGAAATAGGCTAGGTTTGTAGAAATAAAAAAAGGGTTCTAATTGTTGGTAGAGTTTCCTATTACCGATTGCCTCTGTTTACCTAGCAGTTAATAGGTATCCAAGAGTTAGTTAGGTTAGGTTAGGTTAGGTTAGATTAGCTTAGGTTAGGTTAGATTAGGTTAGATTAGGTTAGGTTAGATTAAATTAGGTTGGTTTAGGCTAGGTTTGTAGAAATGAGGCTGTAATTGTTGGGAGCGTTTCCTATCACCGAATGCCTGTGTTCACCTAGCAGTAAATAGGTATCCAGGAGTTACTAATTAAGCTAGCTACTTGGGGCATGGTGAGTGAGTGAGGGTTAGTTAGTCAGTCACTAGTTGGACCTTGTGGGGTGGTGGGTGTTGGAGACCACTATAAGCCTAACATGTATAAAGTGCCTGTCTGCCTGTCCCCCGACTCAATCATGTTACATGTATTGACTAAATGAAGCCTAAGAGAGCATAGCCAAGGCCTAAGATGAGTTATTTGTCAGCAGCAGCAGCAACTTGTGCGACATCAGTGGCAGCGGCGGCATCCCATCCTTTTCTATTTTGGAGCAACAGTAGTAGTAGTAGTAGTCCATTTGTTGTTGGTTAATTTGACTAAATAGTTGCAATAAGTGCTATCATTAATGGAGAATTGGCTGCTATGTGTGAGTATCCTCCGCCTACCTGCCCGCCCGCCGCAGTTACCATTATCTTGTCTCACTCACTCACATGTGATTAGTTACTACTTGTATACAATAGCAACGGCCATATTACCTACCTATCACCTTGAGAACACTGCGTCTCGTCCCATACATCAGTCAGGTTAAGCACCGTTGACTTTGGTTAGTACTTGGATGGGTGTCCTGCCTGGGAACACCAACTGCTGCTGATGGTATACATATTTGGGCAGTCTCCGTGGGTCAGTGTGTGTGTGTGTGTACAAGAATGTCGCACATGGAAATGTGTACATGCCATTTTAATAATAGTTTACCATCCATGAAGAAAACGTCTACCTATTTCTCATTCCATTGTCTCTCTCTGCCGGCCGGCCTACCTACCTGCTAAAACTTGTCCACTCAATATGCTGTTGAATATCTATCTCCAGTGATCACTTACCCTTAATTCCTACATTATTAACCAAATGATCTCATTAACAAATCTCTACACAAATCAACCACCTACTTTCCTGCTAACATCAATCACAACAACTAATACACTCAACTCAGTCCCAAACACTTTTCTTATTCCTTCCTCAACACCTCGCCCTATATAACCTATCTTACAAAATTAAATTTAAATACCTAACTGCCAACCCATCCCCCATCCCTTCCCCTCCCCTCCCCCCCCCCCTCAACCACACTTCCCTCTGTAGCTCCTCCGGACCCCTCCATACCCCAATGACCCCTCCCAAACCAAAACTCTCCACCCCATACAATAGAGGCCGCCGTACCCCTACCCCTCATACCACCCCCACAATTACCCCACAATCCCCATCCCCTGCCCAACACAGAAAATTGCGGCCACAACGCTATATTTAACCAGCTAAAACTTTCGTTCCTTCGCCCATGTACTATTTATTCTTGAAATAAAACAAGGAAAAACACAAACTGGATTTTCCTTTCGTAGTAAAACATATATTTTACAGAACGAGGCCTAAAATAGCACATATTAGATATTGGGTTAATTGTTTACCATTCACAAACTCTTTTGGAAACACCACACTAATTATTAATTAATACATACTTTTAAACACACACACACACACACATGTCAGTTAGCCTAAATTCTCCAACATTCATTCATAAAACCGCCTGTCAGGACTGCAACCTCATCAAACAAAGCTGTCAGGTATTTCTAACTGACAACACAAGATAACAACTTCACATATCAATCATTGCAACTGTTGATCAAAAGATACTAACTAACCTTGCTATGAGATATAAATACAAGTGAAAAATTTGATCCTGAAGGCAACTCCAGCGTGGCCTAGTCGGATAGAACATATTCTTAATCTGGATAGACCTGCATTCGAGCCTGTCGGAACAGTTGCAAGTACAGGGCACAGATTTCTCTGTGTGTCCCCTCATGTAGGAGCATCAGTTTCGATAGACTCTCTGGATAGCCGAAGAGTGATTGACTGACCCCTTAGAATGTGGGGAAGGGTTGAAGTCCGGGGGCCCACGTAAGGATACCTGGATCCACTGACCTCTGGGAGGTCTTTCAATCCACCTGGATTTCAGGTGGGGAGAAGGGAGGCAATTTGGGTCGACACAAATAGCTTCCTGGACCCAAAACCGCATGAGTACACGGACACGCACACAGACACTCATGGACTCTGACACGAACCAAAGGTTCGTGTCAGATAATAAGGAGCGAGAATAGGTTGGTTAGGTTAGGTTGGTTAGGTTAGGTTGGTTAGGTTGGTTGGTTAGGTTGGTTGGTTAAGTTGGTTGGTTGGTTAGGTTGGTTCGTTAGGTTGGTTAGGTTGGTTGGTTAGGTTGGTTGGTTAGGTTGGTTAGGTTGGTTGGTTGGTTAGGTTAGGTTGGTTGGTTAGGTTGGTTGGTTAGGTTAGGTTGGTTGGTTAGGTAGGTTGGTTAGGTTGGCTGGTTAGGATGGTTAGGTTGGTTGGTTAGGCTGGTTGGTTGGTTAGGTTGGTTAGTTAGGCTGGTTGGTTAGGTTAGGTTGGTTAGTTTGGTTGGTTAGGTTTGTTGGTTAGGTTAGATTGCTTAGGTTGGTTGATTAGGTTGGTTGATTTGGTTGGTTGATTTTGTTGGTTGGTTAGGTTAGGTAGCTTAGGTTGGTTGACTAGGTTGGTTAGGTTGGTTGGTTTGGTTGGTTGGTTAGGTGGGTTAGGTTAGGTGGGTTGTTTGGTTAGGTTGGTTGGTTAGGTGGGATAATTAGGTTAGGTTGGTTGGTTAGGTTAGGTTGCTTAGGTTGGTTGATTAGGTTGCTTAGGTTGGTTGATTAGGTTGGTTAGGTTAGGTTGCTTAGGTTGGTTGATTAGGTTGGTTAGGTTGGTTGGTAAGGTTGGTTAGGTTGGTTAGAATTAGAATTTGAGTTTAGAATTTTAGGTTAGAACAAACATAAGTATGGTTTAATAAGCAATTTAGATAATATGTACGCTTAGGTTGGTTAAGTTGGGTTGGTTAGGGTATGTTGGTAAGGTACAGTTAAGGTTGGTTATTTTGTAGTTGACTGTGTAAGGCAATATTTGTATTATTCCACTGACTGATATATATATATATATATATATATATATATATATATATATATATATATATATATATATATATATATATATATATATATACATATATATATATATATATATATATATATATATATATATATATATATATATATATATATATATATATATATATATATATATATATATATATATATATATATATATATATATATATATATATATATATATATATATATATATATATATATATATATATATATATATATATATATATATATATATATATATATATATATATATATATATATATATTTCGGTTAGGTTAGGTTGGTTTAGGCTAGGAAATAGGCTACGTTTGTAAAAATAGCAATAGGTAAAAAAATAAAAAAATGAATAAAGTATAAATAAATTATAATTTATTTAAAAACAATAAAAATATGAAGAGAAAAAAATAGCTTTAATTTTAGGTAACGTATCTTATCACCGAATGCCTCTGTTCACCTAGCAGTAAATAGGTATCCAGGAGTTGGTTAGGTTAGGTTAGTTTTGGCTAGGAAATAAGCTACGTTTGGAGGGTTAGGTTAGGTTATTTTTGGCTAGGAAATAGGCTAGGTTTGTAGAAATAGGGCAGTAATTGTAGGTAGCGTTTCCTATCACCGAATGCCTCTATTCACCTAGCAGTAAATAGGTATCCAGAAGTTAGTTAGTTAGGTTAGTTTAGATAAGGTTAGGTTAGGTTAAATTAGGTTAGGTTAGGTTAGATTAGGTTAGGTTAGTTATTGCTGGGAAATAGGCTAGGTTTGTAGAAATAAAAATAGGGTTGTAACTGTTGGTAGCAATTCTTATCACCGAATGCCTCTGTTCACCTAGCAGTAAATTGGTATGTAGGAGTTAGTTAGGATAGGTTAGGTTAGGTTAGATTAGGTTAGATTTGTTTTGGCTAGGAAATAGGCTAGGTTTGTAGAAATAGAAAAAGGGCTGTAATTGTTCGTAACGTTTCCTATCACCGAATGCCTCTGTTCACCTAGTAGTAAGTAAGTATCCAGGAGTTAGTTAGGTTAGATTGGGTTAGATTAGTTTAGGCTAGGAAATAGGCTAGGTTTGTAGAAATTGAAATAGGGCTGTAATTGTTGGTAGCGTTTCCTATCACCGAGTGCCTCTGTTCACCTAGCAGTAAGTAAGTATCCAAAAGTTAGTTAGTTTAGGTTAGGTTAGATTAGGTTACGTTAGTTTTGGCTAAGAAATAGGCTAGGTTTGTAGAAAAAGAAATAGGGCTTTAATTGTTGGTAGCGTTTCCTATCACCGAATTCCTCTGTTCACCTAGCAGTAAATAGGTATCCAGGAGTTAGTTAGGTTAGGTTAGGTTAGATTAGGTTAGGTTGGTTTAGGCCTAGGTTTGTAGAAATAGGGCTGTAATTGTTGGTAGTGTTTCCTATGACCGAATGCCTCTGTTCACCTAGCAGTAAATAGGTATCCAGGAGTTAGTTAGGTTAGGTTAGATTGGGTTAGGTTAGTTAAGGCTAGGAAATAGGCTAGGTTTGTAGAAATAAAAAAAGGGTTCTAATTGTTGGTAGAGTTTCCTATTACCGATTGCCTCTGTTTACCTAGCAGTTAATAGGTATCCAAGAGTTAGTTAGGTTAGGTTAGGTTAGGTTAGATTAGCTTAGGTTAGGTTAGATTAGGTTAGATTAGGTTAGGTTAGATTAAATTAGGTTGGTTTAGGCTAGGTTTGTAGAAATGAGGCTGTAATTGTTGGGAGCGTTTCCTATCACCGAATGCCTGTGTTCACCTAGCAGTAAATAGGTATCCAGGAGTTACTAATTAAGCTAGCTACTTGGGGCATGGTGAGTGAGTGAGGGTTAGTTAGTCAGTCACTAGTTGGACCTTGTGGGGTGGTGGGTGTTGGAGACCACTATAAGCCTAACATGTATAAAGTGCCTGTCTGCCTGTCCCCCGACTCAATCATGTTACATGTATTGACTAAATGAAGCCTAAGAGAGCATAGCCAAGGCCTAAGATGAGTTATTTGTCAGCAGCAGCAGCAACTTGTGCGACATCAGTGGCAGCGGCGGCATCCCATCCTTTTCTATTTTGGAGCAACAGTAGTAGTAGTAGTAGTCCATTTGTTGTTGGTTAATTTGACTAAATAGTTGCAATAAGTGCTATCATTAATGGAGAATTGGCTGCTATGTGTGAGTATCCTCCGCCTACCTGCCCGCCCGCCGCAGTTACCATTATCTTGTCTCACTCACTCACATGTGATTAGTTACTACTTGTATACAATAGCAACGGCCATATTACCTACCTATCACCTTGAGAACACTGCGTCTCGTCCCATACATCAGTCAGGTTAAGCACCGTTGACTTTGGTTAGTACTTGGATGGGTGTCCTGCCTGGGAACACCAACTGCTGCTGATGGTATACATATTTGGGCAGTCTCCGTGGGTCAGTGTGTGTGTGTGTGTACAAGAATGTCGCACATGGAAATGTGAACATGCCATTTTAATAATAGTTTACCATCCATGAAGAAAACGTCTACCTATTTCTCATTCCATTGTCTCTCTCTGCCGGCCGGCCTACCTACCTGCTAAAACTTGTCCACTCAATATGCTGTTGAATATCTATCTCCAGTGATCACTTACCCTTAATTCCTACATTATTAACCAAATGATCTCATTAACAAATCTCTACACAAATCAACCACCTACTTTCCTGCTAACATCAATCACAACAACTAATACACTCAACTCAGTCCCAAACACTTTTCTTATTCCTTCCTCAACACCTCGCCCTATATAACCTATCTTACAAAATATTGGGTTACAATATTTTGTAACAATATCTTACAATATTAGATATTGGGTTAATTGTTTACCATTCACAAACTCTTTTGGAAACACCACACTAATTATTAATTAATACATACTTTTAAACACACACACACACACACATGTCAGTTAGCCTAAATTCTCCAACATTCATTCATAAAACCGCCTGTCAGGACTGCAACCTCATCAAACAAAGCTGTCAGGTATTTCTAACCGACAACACAAGATAACAACTTCACATATCAATCATTGCAACTGTTGATCAAAAGATACTAACTAACCTTGCTATGAGATATAAATACAAGTGAAAATTTTTATCCTGAAGGCAACTCCAGCGTGGCCTAGTCGGATAGAACATATTCTTAATCTGGATAGACCTGCATTCGAGCCTGTCGGAACAGTTGCAAGTACAGGGCACAGATTTCTCTGTGTGTCCCCTCATGTAGGAGCATCAGTTTCGATAGACTCTCTGGATAGCCGAAGAGTGATTGACTGACCCCTTAGAATGTGGGGAAGGGTTGAAGTCCGGGGGCCCACGTAAGGATACCTGGATCCACTGACCTCTGGGAGGTCTTTCAATCCACCTGGATTTCAGGTGGGGAGAAGGGAGGCAATTTGGGTCGACACAAATAGCTTCCTGGACCCAAAACCGCATGAGTACACGGACACGCACACAGACACTCATGGACTCTGACACGAACCAAAGGTTTGTGTCAGATAATAAGGAGCGAGAATAGGTTGGTTAGGTTAGGTTGGTTAGGTTAGGTTGGTTAGGTTGGTTGGTTAGGTTGGTTGGTAAAGTTGGTTGGTTGGTTAGGTTGGTTCGTTAGGTTGGTTAGGTTGGTTGGTTAGGTTGGTTGGTTAGGTTGGTTAGGTTGGTTGGTTGGTTAGGTTAGGTTGGTTGGTTAGGTTGGTTGGTTAGGTTAGGTTGGTTGGTTAGGTAGGTTGGTTAGGTTGGCTGGTTAGGATGGTTAGGTTGGTTGGTTAGGCTGGTTGGTTGGTTAGGTTGGTTAGTTAGGCTGGTTGGTTAGGTTAGGTTGGTTAGTTTGGTTGGTTAGGTTTGTTGGTTAGGTTAGATTGCTTAGGTTGGTTGATTAGGTTGGTTGATTTGGTTGGTTGATTTTGTTGGTTGGTTAGGTTAGGTAGCTTAGGTTGGTTGACTAGGTTGGTTAGGTTGGTTGGTTTGGTTGGTTGGTTAGGTGGGTTAGGTTAGGTGGGTTGTTTGGTTAGGTTGGTTGGTTAGGTGGGATAATTAGGTTAGGTTGGTTGGTTAGGTTAGGTTGCTTAGGTTGGTTGATTAGGTTGCTTAGGTTGGTTGATTAGGTTGGTTAGGTTAGGTTGCTTAGGTTGGTTGATTAGGTTGGTTAGGTTGGTTGGTAAGGTTGGTTAGGTTGGTTAGAATTAGAATTTGAGTTTAAAATTTTAGGTTAGAACAAACATAAGTATGGTTTAATAAGCAATTTAGATAATATGTACGCTTAGGTTGGTTAAGTTGGGTTGGTTAGGGTATGTTGGTAAGGTACAGTTAAGGTTGGTTATTCTGTAGTTGACTGTGTAAGGCAATATTTGTATTATTCCACTGACTGATATATATATATATATATATATATATATACATATATATATATATATATATATATATATATATATATATATATATATATACATATATATATATATATATATATATATATATATATATATATATATATATATATATATATATACATATATATACATATATATATATATATATATATATATATATATATATATATAAATATATATATATATATATATATATATATATATATATATATATATATATATATATATATATATATATATATATATATATATTTCGGTTAGGTTAGGTTGGTTTAGGCTAGGAAATAGGCTACGTTTGTAAAAATAGCAATAGGTAAAAAAATAAAAAAAATGAATAAAGTATAAATAAATTATAATTTATTTAAAAACAATAAAAATATGAAGAGAAAAAAATAGCTTTAATTTTAGGTAACGTATCTTATCACCGAATGCCTCTGTTCACCTAGCAGTAAATAGGTATCCAGGAGTTGGTTTGGTTAGGTTAGTTTTGGCTAGGAAATAAGCTACGTTTGGAGGGTTAGGTAAGGTTATTTTTGGCTAGGAAATAGGCTAGGTTTGTAGAAATAGGGCAGTAATTGTAGGTAGCGTTTCCTATCACCGAATGCCTCTATTCACCTAGCAGTAAATAGGTATCCAGAAGTTAGTTAGTTAGGTTAGTTTAGATAAGGTTAGGTTAGGTTAAATTAGGTTAGGTTAGGTTAGATTAGGTTAGGTTAGTTATTGCTGGGAAATAGGCTAGGTTTGTAGAAATAAAAATAGGGTTGTAACTGTTGGTAGCAATTCTTATCACCAAATGCCTCTGTTCACCTAGCAGTAAATTGGTATGTAGGAGTTAGTTAGGATAGGTTAGGTTAGGTTAGATTAGGTTAGATTTGTTTTGGCTAGGAAATAGGCTAGGTTTGTAGAAATAGAAAAAGGGCTGTAATTGTTCGTAACGTTTCCTATCACCGAATGCCTCTGTTCACCTAGTAGTAAGTAAGTATCCAGGAGTTAGTTAGGTTAGATTGGGTTAGATTAGTTTAGGCTAGGAAATAGGCTAGGTTTGTAGAAATTGAAATAGGGCTGTAATTGTTGGTAGCGTTTCCTATCACCGAGTGCCTCTGTTCACCTAGCAGTAAGTAAGTATCCAAAAGTTAGTTAGTTTAGGTTAGGTTAGATTAGGTTACGTTAGTTTTGGCTAAGAAATAGGCTAGGTTTGTAGAAAAAGAAATAGGGCTTTAATTGTTGGTAGCGTTTCCTATCACCGAATTCCTCTGTTCACCTAGCAGTAAATAGGTGTCCAGGAGTTAGTTAGGTTAGGTTAGGTTAGATTAGGTTAGGTTGGTTTAGGCCTAGGTTTGTAGAAATAGGGCTGTAATTGTTGGTAGTGTTTCGTATGACCGAATGCCTCTGTTCACCTAGCAGTAAATAGGTATCCAGGAGTTAGTTAGGTTAGGTTAGATTGGGTTAGGTTAGTTAAGGCTAGGAAATAGGCTAGGTTTGTAGAAATAAAAAAAGGGTTCTAATTGTTGGTAGAGTTTCCTATTACTGATTGCCTCTGTTTACCTAGCAGTTAATAGGTATCCAAGAGTTAGTTAGGTTAGGTTAGGTTAGGTTAGATTAGCTTAGGTTAGGTTAGATTAGGTTAGATTAGGTTAGGTTAGATTAAATTAGGTTGGTTTAGGCTTGGTTTGTAGAAATGAGGCTGTAATTGTTGGGAGCGTTTCCTATCACCGAATGCCTGTGTTCACCTAGCAGTAAATAGGTATCCAGGAGTTACTAATTAAGCTAGCTACTTGGGGCATGGTGAGTGAGTGAGGGTTAGTTAGTCAGTCACTAGTTGGACCTTTGTGGGGTGGTGGTGTTGGAGACCACTATAAGCCTAACATGTATAAAGTGCCTGTCTGCCTGTCCCCCGACTCAATCATGTTACATGTATTGACTAAATGAAGCCTAAGAGAGCATAGCCAAGGCCTAAGATGAGTTATTTGTCAGCAGCAGCAGCAACTTGTGCGACATCAGTG
>NW_027191094.1:0-17595 GCF_040958095.1 Procambarus clarkii
GGTGTGTAGCCAGCAACTGGGTGTGGAGGCATCAACTGGGTGTGTAGCCAGCAACTGGGTGTGGAGGCATCAACTGGGTGTGTAGCCAGCAACTGGGTGTGGAGGCATCAACTGGGTGTGTAGCCAGCAACTGGGTGTGGAGGCATCAACTGGGTGTGTAGCCAGCAACTGGGTGTGGAGGCATCAACTGGGTGTGTAGCCAGCAACTGGGTGTGGAGGCATCAACTGGGGTGTAGCCAGCAACTGGGTGCAGAGGCATCAACTGGGTGTGTAGCCAGCAACTGGGTGTGGACGCATCAACTGGGTGTGTAGCCAGCAACTGGGTGTGGAGGCATCAACTGGGGGTGTAGCCAGCAACTGGGTGCAGAGGCATCAACTGGGTGTGTAGCCAGCAACTGGGTGTGGACGCATCAACTGGGTGTGTAGCCAGCAACTGGGTGTGGAGGCATCAACTGGGGGTGTAGCCAGCAACTGGGTGTGGAGGCATCAACTGGGGGTGTAGCCAGCAACTGGGTCTGGAGGCATCAACCGGGTGTGTAGCCAGCAACTGGGTGTGGAGGCATCAACTGGGTGTGTAGCCAGCAACTGGGTGTGGAGGCATCAACTGGGGGTGTAGCTAGCAACTGGGTGTGGAGGCATCAACTGGGTGTGTAGCCAGCAACTGGGTGTGGAGGCATCAACTGGGTGTGTAGCCAGAAACTGGGTGTGGAGGCATCAACTGGGGGTGTAGCCAGCAACTGGGTGTGGAGGCATCAACTGGGTGTTTAGCCAGCAACTGGGTGTGGAGGCATCAACTGGAGGTGTAGCCAGCAACTGGGTGCAGAGGCATCAACTGGGTGTGTAGCCAGCAACTGGGTGTGGAGGCATCAACTGGGTGTGTAGCCAGCAACTGGGTGTGGAGGCATCAACTGGGTGTGTAGCCAGCAACTGGGTGTGGAGGCAACAACTGGGGTGTAGCCAGCAACTGGGTGTGGAGGCATCAACTGGGGGTGTAGCCAGCAACTGGGTGTGGAGGCATCAACTGGGTGTGTAGCCAGCAACTGGGTGCAGAGGCATCAACTGGGTGTGTAGCCAGCAACTGGGTGTGGACGCATCAACTGGGCGTGTAGCCAGCAACTGGGTGTGGAGGCATCAACTGGATGTGTAGCCAGCAACTGGGTGTGGAGGCATCAACTGGGGGTGTAGCCAGCAAAGCAACTGGGTTCAGAGGCATCAACTGGGTGTGTAGCCAGCAACTGGGTGTGGAGGCATCAACTGGGTGTGTAGCCAGCAACTGGGTGTGGAGGCTTCAACTGGGGGTGTAGCCAGCAACAGGGTGCAGAGGCATCAACTGGGGGTGTAGCCAGCAACTGGGTGGAGAGGCATCAACTGGGGGTGTAGCCAGCAACTGGGTGTGGAGGCATCAACTGGGTGTGTAGCCAGCAACTGGGTGCAGAGGCATCAACTGGGGGGTGTAGCCAGCAACTGGGTGCAGAGGCATCAACTGGGGGTGTAGCCAGCAACTGGGTGCAGAGGCATCAACTGGGGGTGTAGCCAGCAACTGGGTGTGGAGGCATCAACTGGGTGTGTAGCCAGCAACTGGGTGCAGAGTCATCAACTGGGGGTGTAGCCAGCAACTGGGTGGAGAGGCATCAACTGGGGGTGTAGCCAGCAACTGGGTGTGGAGGTATCAACTGGGGGTGTAGCCAGCAACTGGGTGTGGAGGCATCAACTGGGGGTGTAGCCAGCAACTGGGTTCAGAGGCATCAACTGGGTGTGTAGCCAGCAACTGGGTGTGGAGGCATCAACTGGGTGTGTAGCCAGCAACTGGGTGTGGAGGCATCGACTGGGGGTGTAGCCAGCAACAGGGTGCAGAGGCATCAACTGGGGGTGTAGCCAGCAACTGGGTGGAGAGGCATCAACTGGGGGTGTAGCCAGCAACTGGGTGTGGAGGCATCAACTGGGTGTGTAGCCAGCAACTGGGTGCAGAGGCATCAACTGGGGGTGTAGCCAGCAACTGGGTGCAGAGGCATCAACTGGGGGTGTAGCCAGCAACTGGGTGCAGAGGCATCAACTGGGGGTGTAGCCAGCAACTGGGTGTGGAGGCATCAACTGGGTGTGTAGCCAGCAACTGGGTGCAGAGGCATCAACTGGGGGTGTAGCCAGCAACTGGGTGGAGAGGCATCAACTGGGGGTGTAGCCAGCAACTGGGTGTGGAGGCATCAACTGGGGGTGTAGCCAGCAACTGGGTGTGGAGGCATCAACTGGGTGTGTAGCCAGCAACTGGGTGCAGAGGCATCAACTGGGGGTGTAGCCAGCAACTGGGTGCAGAGGCATCAACTGGGGGTGTAGCCAGCAACTGGGTGTGGAGGCATCAACTGGGTGTGTAGCCAGCAACTGGGTGCAGAGGCATCAACTGGGGGTGTAGCCAGCAACTGGGTGTGGAGGCATCAACTGGGTGTGTAGCCAGCAACTGGGTGTGGAGGCATCAACTGGGGGTGTAGCCAGCAACTGGGTGCAGAGGCATCAACTGGGTGTGTAGCCAGCAACTGGGTGTGGAGGCATCAACTGGGTGTGTAGCCAGCAACTGGGTGTGGAGGCATCAACTGGGGGTGTAGCCAGCATCTGGGTGCAGAGGCATCAACTGGGTGTGTAGCCAGCAACTGGGTGTGGAGGCATCAATGGGGGTGTAGCCAGCAACTGGGCGCAGAGGCATCAACTGGGTGTGCAGCCAGCAACTGGGTGTGGAGGCATCAACTGGGGGTGTAGCCAGCAACTGGGAGCAGAGGCATCAACTGGGTGTGTAGCCAGCAACTGGGTTTGGAGGCATCAACTGGGTGTGTAGCTAGCAACTGGGTGTGGAGACATCAACTGGGTGTGTAGCCAGCAACTGGGAGTGGAGGCATCAACTGGGTGTGTAGCCAGCAACTGGGTGTGGAGGCATCAACTGGGTGTGTAGCCAGCAACTGGGTGTGGAGGCATCAACTGGGTGTGTAGCCAGCAACTGGGTGTGGAGGCAACAACTGGGGTGTAGCCAGCAACTGGGTGTGGAGGCATCAACTGGGGGTGTAGCCAGCAACTGGGTGTGGAGGCATCAACTGGGTGTGTAGCCAGCAACTGGGTGCAGAGGCATCAACTGGGTGTGTAGCCAGCAACTGGGTGTGGACGCATCAACTGGGTGTGTAGCCAGCAACTGGGTGTGGTGGCATCAACTGGGTGTGTAGCCAGCAACTGGGTGTGGAGGCATCAACTGGGGGTGTAGCCAGCAACTGGGTGTGGAGGCATCAACTGGGGGTGTAGCCAGCAACTGGGTTCAGAGGCATCAACTGGGTGTGTAGCCAGCAACTGGGTGTGGAGGCATCAACTGGGTGTGTAGCCAGCAACTGGGTGTGGAGGCATCAACTGGGGGTGTAGCCAGCAACAGGGTGCAGAGGCATCAACTGGGGGTGTAGCCAGCAACTGGGTGGAGAGGCATCAACTGGGGGTGTAGCCAGCAACTGGGTGTGGAGGCATCAACTGGGTGTGTAGCCAGCAACTGGGTGCAGAGGCATCAACTGGGGGGTGTAGCCAGCAACTGGGTGCAGAGGCATCAACTGGGGGTGTAGCCAGCAACTGGGTGCAGAGGCATCAACTGGGGGTGTAGCCAGCAACTGGGTGTGGAGGCATCAACTGGGTGTGTAGCCATCAACTGGGTGCAGAGGCATCAACTGGGGGTGTAGCCAGCAACTGGGTGGAGAGGCATCAACTGGGGGTGTAGCCAGCAACTGGGTGTGGAGGCATCAACTGGGGGTGTAGCCAGCAACTGGGTGTGGAGGCATCAACTGGGTGTGTAGCCAGCAACTGGGTGCAGAGGCATCAACTGGGGGTGTAGCCAGCAACTGGGTGCAGAGGCATCAACTGGGGGTGTAGCCAGCAACTGGGTGTGGAGGCATCAACTGGGTGTGTAGCCAGCAACTGGGTGCAGAGGCATCAACTGGGGGTGTAGCCAGCAACTGGGTGTGGAGGCATCAACTGGGTGTGTAGCCAGCAACTGGGTGTGGAGGCATCAACTGGGGGTGTAGCCAGCAACTGGGTGCAGAGGCATCAACTGGGTGTGTTGCCAGCAACTGGGTGTGGAGGCATCAACTGGGTGTGTAGCCAGCAACTGGGTGTGGAGGCATCAACTGGGGGTGTAGCCAGCAACTGGGTGCAGAGGCATCAACTGGGTGTGTAGCCAGCAACTGGGTGTGGAGGCATCAACTGGGGGTGTAGCCAGCAACTGGGCGCAGAGGCATCAACTGGGTGTGCAGCCAGCAACTGGGTGTGGAGGCATCAACTGGGGGTGTAGCCAGCAACTGGGGGCAGAGGCATCAACTGGGTGTGTAGCCAGCAACTGGGTTTGGAGGCATCAACTGGGTGTGTAGCCAGCAACTGGGTGTGGAGACATCAACTGGGTGTGTAGCCAGCAACTGGGAGTGGAGGCATCAACTGGGTGTGTAGCCAGCAACTGGGTGTGGAGGCATCAACTGGGTGTGTAGCCAGCAACTGGGTGTGGAGGCATCAACTGGGTGTGTAGCCAGCAACTGGGTGTGGAGGCATCAACTGGGTGTGTAGCCAGCAACTGGGTCTGGAGGCATCAACTGGGGGTGTAGCCAGCAACTGGGTGTGGAGGCATCAACTGGGGGTGTAGCCAGCAACTGGGTGTGGAGGCATCAACTGGGGGTGTAGCCAGCAACTGGGTCTGGAGGCATCAACTGGGTGTGTAGCCAGCAACTGGGTGTGGAGGCATCAACTGGGTGTGTAGCCAGCAACTGGGTGTGGAGGCATCAACTGGGGGTGTAGCCAGCAACTGGGTGTGGAGGCATCAACTGGGTGTGTAGCCAGCAACTGGGTGAGGAGGCATCAACTGGGTGTGTAGCCAGCAACTGGGTGTGGAGGCATCAACTGGGGGTGTAGCCAGCAACTGGGTGTGCAGGCATCAACTGGGTGTGTAGCCAGCAACTGGGTGTGGAGGCATCAACTGGGTGTGTAGCCAGCAACTGGGTGCAGAGGCATCAACTGGGTCTGGAGGCCTCAACTGGGTGTAGAGACCGCAACTTGGTGTAGAGGCATCAATTGGGTGTGGAGGCATCAACTGGGTGTGGAGGCATCAACTGGGTGTGGAGGCATCAACTGGGAGTGGAGGCATCAACTGGGTGTGGAGGCATCAACTGGGTGTAGAGACAGCAACTTGGTGTAGAGGCATCAACTGGGTGTGGAGGCATCAATTGGGTGTGGAGGCATCAACTGGGTGTGGAGGCATCAACTGGGTGTGGAGGCATCAACTGGGTCTAGAGGCATCAACTGGGTGTGTAGCCAGCAACTGGGTGTGGAGGCATCAACTGGGTGTGTAGCCAGCAACTGGGTGCAGAGGCATCAACTGGGTATGGAGGCATCAACTGGGTGTAGAGACCGCAACTTGGTGTAGAGGCATCAATTGGGTGTGGAGGCATCAACTGGGTGTGGAGGCATCAACTGGGTGTGGAGGCATCAACTGGGTGTGGAGGCATCAACTGGGTGTAGAGGCATCAACTGGGTGTGGAGGCATCAACTGGGTGTAGAGGCATCAACTGGGTGTGGAGGCATCAATTGGGTGTGGAGGCATCAACTGGGTGAGGAGGCATCAACTGGGTGTGGAGGCATCAACTGGGTGTGGAGGCATCAACTGGGTGTAGAGGCATCAACTGGGTGTGTAGCCAGCAACTGGGTGTGGAGGCATCAACTGGGTGTGTAGCCAGCAACTGGGTGTGGAGGCATCAACTGGGGGTGTAGCCAGCAACAGGGTGGAGAGGCATCAACTGGGGGTGTAGCCAGCAACTGGGTGTGGAGGCATCAACTGGGGGTGTAGCCAGCAACTGGGTGCAGAGGCATCAACTGGGTGTGTAGCCAGCAACTGGCTGTGGAGGCATCAACTGGGGGTGTAGCCAGCAACAGGGTGGAGAGGCATCAACTGGGGGTGTAGCCAGCAACTGGGTGTGGAGGCATCAACTGGGTGTGTAGCCAGCAACTGGGTGTGGAGGCATCAACTGGGGATGTAGCCAGCAACAGGGTGGAGAGGCATCAACTGGGGGTGTAGCCAGCAACTGGGTGTGGAGGCATCAACTGGGGGTGTAGCCAGCAACTGGGTGCAGAGGCATCAACTGGGTGTGTAGCCAGCAACTGGGTGTCGAGGCATCAACTGGGGGTGTAGCCAGCAACAGGGTGGAGAGGCATCAACTGGGGGTGTAGCCAGCAACTGGGTGTGGAGGCATCAACTGGGTGTGTAGCCAGCAACTGGGTGTGGAGGCATCAACTGGGTGTGTAGCCAGCAACTGGGTGTGGAGGCATCAACTGGGTGTGTAGCCAGCAACTGGGTGTGGAGGCATCAACTGGGTGTGTATCCAGCAACTGGGTGGAGAGGCATCAACTGGGGGTGTAGCCAGCAACTGGGTGTGGAGGCATCAACTGGGGGTGTAGCCAGCAACTGGGTGCAGAGGAATCAACTGGGGGTGTAGCCAGCAACTGGGCGCAGAGGCATCAACTGGGGGTGTAGCCAGCAACTGGGTGTGGAGGCATCAACTGGGGGTGTAGCCAGCAACTGGGTGCAGAGGCATCAACTGGGTGTGTAGCCAGCAACTGGGTGTGGAGGCATCAACTGGGGGTATAGCCAGCAACTGGGTGCAGAGGCATCAACTGGGTGTGTAGCCAGCAACTGGGTGTGGAGGCATCAACTGGGGGTGTAGCCAGCAACTGGGCGCAGAGGCATCAACTGGGGGTGTAGCCAGCAACTGGGTGTGGAGGCATCAACTGGGGGTGTAGCCAGCAACTGGGTGTGGAGGCATCAACTGGGTGTGTAGCCAGCAACTGGGTGCAGAGGCATCAACTGGGTGTGTAGCTAGCAACTGGGTGTGGAGGCATCAACTGGGTGTGTAGCCAGCAACTGGGTGTGGAGGCATCAACTGGGTGTGTAGCCAGCAACTGGGTGTGGAGGCATCAACTGGGGGTGTAGCCAGCAACTGGGCGCAGAGGCATCAACTGGGTGTGTAGCCAGCAACTGGGTGTGGAGGCATCAACTGGGGGTGTAGCCAGCAACTGGGTGCAGAGGCATCAACTGGGTGTGTAGCCAGCAACTGGGGGTGGAGGCATCAACTGGGTGTGTAGCCAGCAACTGGGTGTGGAGGCATCAACTGGGGGTGTAGCCAGCAACTGGGTGCAGAGACATCAACTGGGTGTGGAGGCATCAACTGGGTGTAGAGACAGCAACTTGGTGTAGAGGCATCAACTGGGTGTGGAGGCATCAATTGGGTGTGGAGGCATCAACTGGGTGTGGAGGCATCAATTGGGTGTGGAGGCATCAACTGGGTGTGGAGGCATCAACTGGGTGTAGAGGCATCAACTGGGGGTGTAGCCAGCAACTGGGTGCAGAGGCATCAACTGGGTGTGGAGGCATCAACTGGGTGTAGAGACAGCAACTTGGTGTAGAGGCATCAACTGGGTGTGGAGGCATCAATTGCGTGTGGAGGCATCAACTGGGTGTGGAGGCATCAACTGGGTGTGGAGGCATCAACTGGGTGTAGAGGCATCAACTGGGTGTGTAGCCAGCAACTGGGTGTGGAGGCATCAACTGGGTGTGTAGCCAGCAACTGGGTGCAGAGGCATCAACTGGGTGTGGAGGCATCAACTGGGTGTAGAGACAGCAACTTGGTGTAGAGGCATCAATTGGGTGTGGAGGCATCAACTGGGTGTGGAGGCATCAACTGGGTGTGGAGGCATCAACTGGGTGTGGAGGCATCAACTGGGTGTTGAGTCATCAACTGGGTGTGGAGGCATCAACTGGGTGTAGAGGCATCAACTGGGTGTGGAGGCATCAATTGGGTGTGGAGGCATCAACTGGGTGTGGAGGCATCAACTGGGTGTGGAGGCATCAACTGGGTGTGGAGGCATCAACTGGGTGTGTAGCCAGCAACTGGGTGTGGAGGCATCAACTGGGTGTGTATCCAGCAACTGGGTGGAGAGGCATCAACTGGGGGTGTAGCCAGCAACTGGGTGTGGAGGCATCAACTGGGGGTGTAGCCAGCAACTGGGTGCAGAGGAATCAACTGGGGGTGTAGCCAGCAACTGGGCGCAGAGGCATCAACTGGGGGTGTAGCCAGCAACTGGGTGTGGAGGCATCAACTGGGGGTGTAGCCAGCAACTGGGTGCAGAGGCATCAAATGGGTGTGTAGCCAGCAACTGGGTGTGGAGGCATCAACTGGGGGTATAGCCAGCAACTGGGTGCAGAGGCATCAACTGGGTGTGTAGCCAGCAACTGGGTGTGGAGGCATCAACTGGGGGTGTAGCCAGCAACTGGGCGCAGAGGCATCAACTGGGGGTGTAGCCAGCAACTGGGTGTGGAGGCATCAACTGGGGGTGTAGCCAGCAACTGGGTGTGGAGGCATCAACTGGGTGTGTAGCCAGCAACTGGGTGCAGAGGCATCAACTGGGTGTGTAGCTAGCAACTGGGTGTGGAGGCATCAACTGGGTGTGTAGCCAGCAACTGGGTGTGGAGGCATCAACTGGGTGTGTAGCCAGCAACTGGGTGTGGAGGCATCAACTGGGGGTGTAGCCAGCAACTGGGTGTGGAGGCATCAACTGGGGGTGTAGCCAGCAACTGGGTGCAGAGGCATCAACTGGGTGTGTAGCCAGCAACTGGGTGTGGAGGCATCAACTGGGGGTATAGCCAGCAACTGGGTGCAGAGGCATCAACTGGGTGTGTAGCCAGCAACTGGGTGTGGAGGCATCAACTGGGGGTGTAGCCAGCAACTGGGCGCAGAGGCATCAACTGGGGGTGTAGCCAGCAACTGGGTGTGGAGGCATCAACTGGGGGTGTAGCCAGCAACTGGGTGTGGAGGCATCAACTGGGTGTGTAGCCAGCAACTGGGTGCAGAGGCATCAACTGGGTGTGTAGCTAGCAACTGGGTGTGGAGGCATCAACTGGGTGTGTAGCCAGCAACTGGGTGTGGAGGCATCAACTGGGTGTGTAGCCAGCAACTGGGTGTGGAGGCATCAACTGGGGGTGTAGCCAGCAACTGGGCGCAGAGGCATCAACTGGGTGTGTAGCCAGCAACTGGGTGTGGAGGCATCAACTGGGGGTGTAGCCAGCAACTGGGTGCAGAGGCATCAACTGGGTGTGTAGCCAGCAACTGGGGGTGGAGGCATCAACTGGGTGTGTAGCCAGCAACTGGGTGTGGAGGCATCAACTGGGGGTGTAGCCAGCAACTGGGTGCAGAGACATCAACTGGGTGTGGAGGCATCAACTGGGTGTAGAGACAGCAACTTGGTGTAGAGGCATCAACTGGGTGTGGAGGCATCAATTGGGTGTGGAGGCATCAACTGGGTGTGGAGGCATCAATTGGGTGTGGAGGCATCAACTGGGTGTGGAGGCATCAACTGGGTGTAGAGGCATCAACTGGGGGTGTAGCCAGCAACTGGGTGCAGAGGCATCAACTGGGTGTGGAGGCATCAACTGGGTGTAGAGACAGCAACTTGGTGTAGAGGCATCAACTGGGTGTGGAGGCATCAATTGCGTGTGGAGGCATCAACTGGGTGTGGAGGCATCAACTGGGTGTGGAGGCATCAACTGGGTGTAGAGGCATCAACTGGGTGTGTAGCCAGCAACTGGGTGTGGAGGCATCAACTGGGTGTGTAGCCAGCAACTGGGTGCAGAGGCATCAACTGGGTGTGGAGGCATCAACTGGGTGTAGAGACAGCAACTTGGTGTAGAGGCATCAATTGGGTGTGGAGGCATCAACTGGGTGTGGAGGCATCAACTGGGTGTGGAGGCATCAACTGGGTGTGGAGGCATCAACTGGGTGTTGAGTCATCAACTGGGTGTGGAGGCATCAACTGGGTGTAGAGGCATCAACTGGGTGTGGAGGCATCAATTGGGTGTGGAGGCATCAACTGGGTGTGGAGGCATCAACTGGGTGTGGAGGCATCAACTGGGTGTGGAGGCATCAACTGGGTGTAGAGGCATCAACTGGGTGTGTAGCCAGCAACTGGGTGTGGAGGCATCAACTGGGTGTGTAGCCAGCAACTGGGTGTGGAGGCATCAACTGGGGGTGTAGCCAGCAACAGGGTGGAGAGGCATCAACTGGGGGTGTAGCCAGCAACTGGGTGTGGAGGCATCAACTGGGGGTGTAGCCAGCAACTGGGTGCAGAGGCATCAACTGGGTGTGTAGCCAGCAACTGGGTGTGGAGGCATCAACTGGGGGTGTAGCCAGCAACAGGGTGGAGAGTCATCAACTGGGGGTGTAGCCAGCAACTGGGTGTGGAGGCATCAACTGGGTGTGTAGCCAGCAACTGGGTGTGGAGGCATCAACTGGGTGTGTAGCCAGCAACTGGGTGTGGAGGCATCAACTGGGTGTGTAGCCAGCAACTGGGTGTGGAGGCATCAACTGGGTGTGTAGCCAGCAACTGGGTGGAGAGGCATCAACAGGGGGTGTAGCCAGCAACTGGGTGTGGAGGCATCAACTGGGGGTGTAGCCAGCAACTGGGTGCAGAGGCATCAACTGGGGGTGAAGCCAGCAACTGGGCGCAGAGGCATCAACTGGGGGTGTAGCCAGCAACTGGGTGTGGAGGCATCAACTGGGGGTGTAGCCAGCAACTGGGTGTGGAGGCATCAACTGGGTGTGTAGCCAGCAACTGGGTGCAGAGGCATCAACTGGGTGTGTAGCCAGCAACTGGGTGTGGAGGCATCAACTGGGTGTGTAGCCAGCAACTGGGTGTGGAGGCATCAACTGGGTGTGTAGCCAGCAACTGGGTGTGGAGGCATCAACTGGGGGTGTAGCCAGCAACTGGGCGCAGAGGCATCAACTGGGTGTGTAGCCAGCAACTGGGTGTGGAGGCATCAACTGGGAGTGTAGCCAGCAACTGGGTGCAGAGGCATCAACTGGGTGTGTAGCCAGCAACTGGGTGTGGAGGCATCAACTGGGTGTGTAGCCAGCAACTGGTTGTGGAGGCATCAACTGGGGGTGTAGCCAGCAACTGGCTGCAGAGGCATCAACTGGGTGTGGAGGCATCAACTGGGTGTAGAGACAGCAACTTGGTGCAGAGGCATCAACTGGGTGTGGAGGCATCAATTGGGTGTGGAGGCATCAACTGGGTGTGAAGGCATGAACTGGGTGTGGAGGCATCAACTGGGTGTAGAGGCATCAACTGGGTGTGGAGGCATCAACTGGGTGTAGAGGCATCAACTGGGTGTGGAGGCATCAATTTGGTGTGGAGGCATCAACTGGGTGTGGAGGCATCAACTGGGTGTGGAGGCATCAACTGGGTGTGGATTCATCAACTGGGTGTAGAGGCATCAACTGGGTGTGTAGCCAGCAACTGGGTGTGGAGGCATCAACTGGGTGTGTAGCCAGCAACTGGGTGTGGAGGCATCAACTGGGGGTGTAGCCAGCAACAGGGTGGAGAGGCATCAACTGGGGATGTAGCCAGCAACTGGGTGTGGAGGCATCAACTGGGGGTGTAGCCAGCAACTGGGTGCAGAGGCATCAACTGGGTGTGTAGCCAGCAACTGGGTGTGGAGGCATCAACTGGGGGTGTAACCAGCAACAGGGTGGAGAGGCATCAACTGGGGGTGTAGCCAGCAACTGGGTGTGGAGGCATCAACTGGGTGTGTAGCCAGCAACTGGGTGTGGAGGCATCAACTGGGTGTGTAGCCAGCAACTGGGTGTGGAGGCATCAACTGGGTGTGTAGCCAGCAACTGGGTGTGGAGGCATCAACTGGGTGTGTAGCCAGCAACTGGGTGCAGAGGCATCAACTGGGTGTGTAGCCAGCAACTGGGTGCAGAGGTATCAACTGGGGGTGTAGCCAGCAACTGGGAGCAGAGGCATCAACTGGGGGTGTAGCCAGCAACTGGGTGTGGAGGCATCAACTGGGTGTGTAGCCAGCAACTGGGTGCAGAGGCATCAACTGGGGGTGTAGCCAGCAACTGGGTGGAGAGGCATCAACAGGGGGGTGTAGCCAGCAACTCGGTGTTGAGGCATCAACTGGGGGTGTAGCCAGCAACTGGGTGCAGAGGCATCAACTGGGGGTGTAGCCAGGAACTGGGCGCCGAGGCATCAACTGGGGGTGTAGCCAGCAACTGGGTGTGGAGGCATCAACTGGGGGTGTAGCCAGCAACTGGGTGCAGAGGCATCAACTGGGTGTGTATCCAGCAACTGGGTGTGGAGGCATCAACTGGGAGTGCAGCCAGCAACTGGGCGCAGAGGCATCAACTGGGGGTGTAGCCAGCAACTGGGTGTGGAGGCATCAACTGGGGGTGTAGCCAGCAACTGGGTGTGGAGGCATCAACTGGGTGTGTAGCCAGCAACTGGGTGCAGATGCATCAACTGGGTGTGTAGCCAGCAACAGGGTGTGGAGGCATCAACTGGGTGTGTAGCCAGCAACTGGGTGTGGAGGCATCAACTGGATGTGTAGCCAGCAACTGGGTGTGAAGGCATCAACTGGGGGTGTAGCCAGCAACTGGGCGCAGAGGCATCAACTGGGTGTGTAGCCAGCAACTGGGTGTGGAGGCATCAACTGGGGGTGTAGCCAGCAACTGGGTGCAGAGGCATCAACTGGGTGTGTAGCCAGCAACTGGGTGTGGAGGCATCAACTGGGTGTGTAGCCAGCAACTGGGTGGAGAGGCATCAACAGGGGGTGTAGCCAGCAACTGGGTGTGGAGGCATCAACTGGGGGTGTAGCCAAAAACTGGGTGCAGAGGCATCAACTGGGTGTGTAGCCAGCAACTGGCTGTGGAGGCATCAACTGGGGGTGTAGCCAGCAACAGGGTGGAGAGGCATCAACTGGGGGTGTGACCAGCAACTGGGTGTGGAGGCATCAACTGGGTGTGTAGCCAGCAACTGGGTGTGGAGGCATCAACTGGGGATGTAGCCAGCAACAGGGTGGAGAGGCATCAACTGGGGGTGTAGCCAGCAACTGGGTGTGGAGGCATCAACTGGGGGTGTAGCCAGCAACTGGGTGCAGAGGCATCAACTGGGTGTGTAGCCAGCAACTGGGTGTGGAGGCATCAACTGGGGGTGTAGCCAGCAACAGGGTGGAGAGGCATCAACTGGGGGTGTAGCCAGCAACTGGGTGTGGAGGCATCAACTGGGTGTGTAGCCAGCAACTGGGTGTGGAGGCATCAACTGGGTGTGTAGCCAGCAACTGGGTGTGGAGGCATCAACTGGGTGTGTAGCCAGCAACTGGGTGTGGAGGCATCAACTGGGTGTGTATCCAGCAACTGGGTGGAGAGGCATCAACTGGGGGTGTAGCCAGCAACTGGGTGTGGAGGCATCAACTGGGGGTGTAGCCAGCAACTGGGTGCAGAGGAATCAACTGGGGGTGTAGCCAGCAACTGGGCGCAGAGGCATCAACTGGGGGTGTAGCCAGCAACTGGGTGTGGAGGCATCAACTGGGGGTGTAGCCAGCAACTGGGTGCAGAGGCATCAACTGGGTGTGTAGCCAGCAACTGGGTGTGGAGGCATCAACTGGGGGTATAGCCAGCAACTGGGTGCAGAGGCATCAACTGGGTGTGTAGCCAGCAACTGGGTGTGGAGGCATCAACTGGGGGTGTAGCCAGCAACTGGGCGCAGAGGCATCAACTGGGGGTGTAGCCAGCAACTGGGTGTGGAGGCATCAACTGGGGGTGTAGCCAGCAACTGGGTGTGGAGGCATCAACTGGGTGTGTAGCCAGCAACTGGGTGCAGAGGCATCAACTGGGTGTGTAGCTAGCAACTGGGTGTGGAGGCATCAACTGGGTGTGTAGCCAGCAACTGGGTGTGGAGGCATCAACTGGGTGTGTAGCCAGCAACTGGGTGTGGAGGCATCAACTGGGGGTGTAGCCAGCAACTGGGCGCAGAGGCATCAACTGGGTGTGTAGCCAGCAACTGGGTGTGGAGGCATCAACTGGGGGTGTAGCCAGCAACTGGGTGCAGAGGCATCAACTGGGTGTGTAGCCAGCAACTGGGGGTGGAGGCATCAACTGGGTGTGTAGCCAGCAACTGGGTGTGAAGGCATCAACTGGGGGTGTAGCCAGCAACTGGGTGCAGAGACATCAACTGGGTGTGGAGGCATCAACTGGGTGTAGAGACAGCAACTTGGTGTAGAGGCATCAACTGGGTGTGGAGGCATCAATTGGGTGTGGAGGCATCAACTGGGTGTGGAGGCATCAATTGGGTGTGGAGGCATCAACTGGGTGTGGAGGCATCAACTGGGTGTAGAGGCATCAACTGGGGGTGTAGCCAGCAACTGGGTGCAGAGGCATCAACTGGGTGTGGAGGCATCAACTGGGTGTAGAGACAGCAACTTGGTGTAGAGGCATCAACTGGGTGTGGAGGCATCAATTGCGTGTGGAGGCATCAACTGGGTGTGGAGGCATCAACTGGGTGTGGAGGCATCAACTGGGTGTAGAGGCATCAACTGGGTGTGTAGCCAGCAACTGGGTGTTGAGGCATCAACTGGGTGTGTAGCCAGCAACTGGGTGCAGAGGCATCAACTGGGTGTGGAGGCATCAACTGGGTGTAGAGACAGCAACTTGGTGTAGAGGCATCAATTGGGTGTGGAGGCATCAACTGGGTGTGGAGGCATCAACTGGGTGTGGAGGCATCAACTGGGTGTGGAGGCATCAACTGGGTGTTGAGTCATCAACTGGGTGTGGAGGCATCAACTGGGTGTAGAGGCATCAACTGGGTGTGGAGGCATCAATTGGGTGTGGAGGCATCAACTGGGTGTGGAGGCATCAACTGGGTGTGGAGGCATCAACTGGGTGTGGAGGCATCAACTGGGTGTAGAGGCATCAACTGGGTGTGTAGCCAGCAACTGGGTGTGGAGGCATCAACTGGGTGTGTAGCCAGCAACTGGGTGTGGAGGCATCAACTGGGGGTGTAGCCAGCAACAGGGTGGAGAGGCATCAACTGGGGGTGTAGCCAGCAACTGGGTGTGGAGGCATCAACTGGGGGTGTAGCCAGCAACTGGGTGCAGAGGCATCAACTGGGTGTGTAGCCAGCAACTGGGTGTGGAGGCATCAACTGGGGGTGTAGCCAGCAACAGGGTGGAGAGTCATCAACTGGGGGTGTAGCCAGCAACTGGGTGTGGAGGCATCAACTGGGTGTGTAGCCAGCAACTGGGTGTGGAGGCATCAACTGGGTGTGTAGCCAGCAACTGGGTGTGGAGGCATCAACTGGGTGTGTAGCCAGCAACTGGGTGTGGAGGCATCAACTGGGTGTGTAGCCAGCAACTGGGTGGAGAGGCATCAACAGGGGGTGTAGCCAGCAACTGGGTGTGGAGGCATCAACTGGGGGTGTAGCCAGCAACTGGGTGCAGAGGCATCAACTGGGGGTGAAGCCAGCAACTGGGCGCAGAGGCATCAACTGGGGGTGTAGCCAGCAACTGGGTGTGGAGGCATCAACTGGGGGTGTAGCCAGCAACTGGGTGTGGAGGCATCAACTGGGTGTGTAGCCAGCAACTGGGTGCAGAGGCATCAACTGGGTGTGTAGCCAGCAACTGGGTGTGGAGGCATCAACTGGGTGTGTAGCCAGCAACTGGGTGTGGAGGCATCAACTGGGTGTGTAGCCAGCAACTGGGTGTGGAGGCATCAACTGGGGGTGTAGCCAGCAACTGGGCGCAGAGGCATCAACTGGGTGTGTAGCCAGCAACTGGGTGTGGAGGCATCAACTGGGGGTGTAGCCAGCAACTGGGTGCAGAGGCATCAACTGGGTGTGTAGCCAGCAACTGGGTGTGGAGGCATCAACTGGGTGTGTAGCCAGCAACTGGTTGTGGAGGCATCAACTGGGGGTGTAGCCAGCAACTGGCTGCAGAGGCATCAACTGGGTGTGGAGGCATCAACTGGGTGTAGAGACAGCAACTTGGTGCAGAGGCATCAACTGGGTGTGGAGGCATCAATTGGGTGTGGAGGCATCAACTGGGTGTGGAGGCATGAACTGGGTGTGGAGGCATCAACTGGGTGTAGAGGCATCAACTGGGTGTGGAGGCATCAACTGGGTGTAGAGGCATCAACTGGGTGTGGAGGCATCAATTGGGTGTGGAGGCATCAACTGGGTGTGGAGGCATCAACTGGGTGTGGAGGCATCAACTGGGTGTGGATTCATCAACTGGGTGTAGAGGCATCAACTGGGTGTGTAGCCAGCAACTGGGTGTGGAGGCATCAACTGGGTGTGTAGCCAGCAACTGGGTGTGGAGGCATCAACTGGGGGTGTAGCCAGCAACAGGGTGGAGAGGCATCAACTGGGGATGTAGCCAGCAACTGGGTGTGGAGGCATCAACTGGGGGTGTAGCCAGCAACTGGGTGCAGAGGCATCAACTGGGTGTGTAGCCAGCAACTGGGTGTGGAGGCATCAACTGGGGGTGTAACCAGCAACAGGGTGGAGAGGCATCAACTGGGGGTGTAGCCAGCAACTGGGTGTGGAGGCATCAACTGGGTGTGTAGCCAGCAACTGAGTGTGGAGGCATCAACTGGGTGTGTAGCCAGCAACTGGGTGTGGAGGCATCAACTGGGTGTGTAGCCAGCAACTGGGTGTGGAGGCATCAACTGGGTGTGTAGCCAGCAACTGGGTGCAGAGGCATCAACTGGGTGTGTAGCCAGCAACTGGGTGCAGAGGTATCAACTGGGGGTGTAGCCAGCAACTGGGAGCAGAGGCATCAACTGGGGGTGTAGCCAGCAACTGGGTGTGGAGGCATCAACTGGGTGTGTAGCCAGCAACTGGGTGCAGAGGCATCAACTGGGGGTGTAGCCAGCAACTGGGTGGAGAGGCATCAACAGGGGGGTGTAGCCAGCAACTCGGTGTTGAGGCATCAACTGGGGGTGTAGCCAGCAACTGGGTGCAGAGGCATCAACTGGGGGTGTAGCCAGGAACTGGGCGCCGAGGCATCAACTGGGGGTGTAGCCAGCAACAGGGTGTGGAGGCATCAACTGGGGGTGTAGCCAGCAACTGGGTGCAGAGGCATCAACTGGGTGTGTATCCAGCAACTGGGTGTGGAGGCATCAACTGGGAGTGCAGCCAGCAACTGGGCGCAGAGGCATCAACTGGGGGTGTAGCCAGCAACTGGGTGTGGAGGCATCAACTGGGGGTGTAGCCAGCAACTGGGTGTGGAGGCATCAACTGGGTGTGTAGCCAGCAACTGGGTGCAGATGCATCAACTGGGTGTGTAGCCAGCAACAGGGTGTGGAGGCATCAACTGGGTGTGTAGCCAGCAACTGGGTGTGGAGGCATCAACTGGATGTGTAGCCAGCAACTGGGTGTGAAGGCATCAACTGGGGGTGTAGCCAGCAACTGGGCGCAGAGGCATCAACTGGGTGTGTAGCCAGCAACTGGGTGTGGAGGCATCAACTGGGGGTGTAGCCAGCAACTGGGTGCAGAGGCATCAACTGGGTGTGTAGCCAGCAACTGGGTGTGGAGGCATCAACTGGGTGTGTAGCCAGCAACTGGGTGGAGAGGCATCAACAGGGGGTGTAGCCAGCAACTGGGTGTGGAGGCATCAACTGGGGGTGTAGCCAAAAACTGGGTGCAGAGGCATCAACTGGGGGTGTAGCCAGCAACTGGGCTCAGAGGCATCAACTGGGTGTGTAGCCAGCA
>NW_027191095.1:0-10000 GCF_040958095.1 Procambarus clarkii
TGACATCAGAATTAACTATCGGATTTTTTATTGAAAGTGATGATGTCGGTGATTGAGGTAAAGATGAAGACATTTATTTACCTTTTTATTTTAATTTATAATAAAAAATATATGAAAATATGAATAGTCCTGTAGGGATTCCAAATACAACCAATCCTGTACAATCACCAAACCCACTATCAAACCCATCACCAAACCAACCAGCACAAAACCAACAAACAAACACCATAACACAACAATCAGTAGTTGGTCTAACTCCGAATTCATCTATAACATCAATAATGGCCAATCCAAAAGTTAATCCAGAAATATCTGAAGTTCTTTCCAAAATTCAAGATATGACTAGATATATCAGTGACCCTAACCAACGTGCTTCTTTCATAAAAGCTTTGGGTCAACAGTTAAATATGATTGGTAATTCTTCTAAATGTGTTTGTATTCACGCTCTATTTCCTGACCTAAAATATGAAGAAAAAGATTATCATTTACAACAAATTGAAGATTTGTATAGAAAAGCACGGGAAAAACCAGTACATAATATTTATAAAAGTTTGTCTGCTATATGTCCACCCTGTTTATATCTAAAAATGGGTTTGTTATCAACAGACGTGGTGAAAGATTTTAAAGACTCATTTTGTTCCAACAAAACTGGACCTCATAAAACTTATAATTTAGGACCAATGGCTCATGTCTTAACAAGTTATAATGTTAATCAAAAAGTCTATCCTAACATGCAAAATGCTATGAATATATCTTTTCATCCAGGTAATATTCTAATCCCTGATTCAAAAATCTTTTTACAGATGTTAGCTATGCCATCAAATCTCATAGATCAGGGGGTTAAAGTAATTTGGGTTGATACAGAGGAAACTGTTCCTTGCAATAATAATAACATTAAAGACCAATTGGAATGTATGAAAAGTTTATGAACGCTCTCCCTGCTTCTCTTGATAATGGTTATTACAAAGGTGAGCCTAGACCAAACTGACAAGATTAAATTAATAACTTCTCCACCTCATAAATTTGTTAAAGCAGCTAAAGGTGAAGAAAATTTAGTTTTACTAAAAATTTTTGATGTAAATTCAGTTTTAAACATATATTATTCTCAACTAATTCAATCACAGCGACGTTTACAAGTGAAAACTATAACAGATAATGATGGAAGTAGATTATATTTGAATCGAACCAATTTTGCTTGTTATGAACCCTTGTCCACACATCGAATACATGATTTTCTAGCCATAGCGGTTGCCCTCTCGAATAATCCGGAAGATCTTAAAAAATACCCTCCACTCAATAATGAGTGTATCACTACTCCACATAATATTCTCATCATTAATAATAAAGGGAAGGCCGTTTTTACTGACAGTACTGAACCTAAATCAACTACAGCCTGTGAAAAATTGAAACGAGGACTTAAAGATGGTACTAAATATCCACCTCATAAACGATTTGTAAATACAGCACATACCATGACACCTAATACAAATCTCAAACCTGGAGATCCTATTAAACCAGACAGTTTTCCTGACTTAAATACTACCACTTCTCCTGATCTCGCTGATATTGCTATGGAGAAACATATTAATGATTCGGAAATGTTTCGTAAGAATTTAAAAGCAAATATAGACAATTTGAAAAATTACTTTTCAGAGTTTAATGATGACCTGAATAAACCTGTTGATATAAATAATGTTAATTATTCTATTTTTGATATTGCCATTGGAATGTCTCCCTCAAAAATACTCGATATTAATCATAATCTTGCAGGTGAAAAACCCAATGGTATTGATATATTTTCAGACTATCCCGAAAATGGCACAAATATTCTTGAAATAGCATCGCCTAATGTAGTATATTCAGATCAAATCGGTTTTGTTACTCTCAAGAGCCTATGTTCTAATGAGATGTTAGTATTAAAAAATACCATTGCCCATTTGCAAAATATTATGAATCGCAGTGTTGGGGTATTTAGGAAATTTGAAGTAACACCGGGAAACAACATTACAACTCTTCAACCTAATTATTTAGTACAAATACGAGATCCTTCTGAATATCTTCAAGTTGTTGATAAAACTATAAAAGCAGATACATCCATCCCCAACTTCCAAATAGAACCTCCTAATGATGTACATCATATACCACAAGATTTGTGCGATTCAATGTCATTTAATCAGTATGTAAATTTGTATACCCCACCTAAAACACAAGGATGTATATGGTAATTTATATTATAATTAAAACTTTTCAATTATATTAATAATTTAATATATTGTTTGTTTATTGGCAATTACCCAAAATACTTAGTTGTTGTTTTTATTTTTATGAATTACCCTCTAATATTTTTTTTGTTTTGGTTATTATAAAAAAAAATGAACATTTATATATTTGTTGTTGGTATATGTTTACTAATTATTTTATTTTTAATGTGGATGAGAATCCAATCCACAAACAGCGACACCATCTCTCCACAATCAGAAGATGTCAGTGCCACCCTCCCAACAGCACGTGCCACTGTCACCACCTCCACCAGCACTCCAGCTGCTGACGACAGCGGTGCTACTGTCACCACCTCCACCTCCACCAGCACTCCAGCTGCTGACGACAGCGGTGCCACTGTCACCACCTCCACCTCCACCAGCACTCCAGCTGCTGACGACAGCGGTGCCACTGTCACCACCTCCACCTCCACCAGCACTCCAGCTGCTGACGACAGCGGTGCCACTGTCACCACCTCCACCTCCACCAGCACTCCAGCTGCTGACGACAGCGGTGCCACTGTCACCACCTCCACCTCCACCAGCACTCCAGCTGCTGACGACAGCGGTGCCACTGTCACCACCTCCACCTCCACCAGCACTCCAGCTGCTGACGACAGCGGTGCCACTGTCACCACCTCCACCTCCACCAGCACTCCAGCTGCTGACGACAGCGGTGCCACTGTCACCACCTCCACCTCCACCAGCACTCCAGCTACTAACGCAGAGACGAGGACTTTGGGGGGTAAGGGGTGGGATTTTGCTCTGGATGGGTAAGGGGAGGGGGGGTGTTAAGGTGGGTCGCCGAAAACGGAGATTCGAACTCAAAAGGCGGGCTAGGATCCGTCCCTGATCCGACACAGAGACAGAACGGAGAGACGACCCACTGTGGCAGGGTGAGGCGTCGAGAGAGTCCTTCCCACAATTTTTTTAATAAATGGCTAAGAATTATTGAACATTGAGAGGTTTCGTTTAGCATATTATAAAAAAAAATAATAGACATATGTAGCAGCCAGAAAGCCACACCTGGACCACTATGCTAGGCCCGACCTGCCCAACGAGGCAAGTTCCCCTGAATCTATATATTTTTCCAATTTTCCTCTATGAAGTGATAAATCTGTACATTTCACCATGCACAAGTTAATTAGGTTAGGGGCTAGGTTAGGTTCGGTTCGGTCATATATCTATGTTAGTTTTAACTCAAATTTCCAATAATCAACCCATACATAATGAAATGGACAGATTCATCTCTTCACAAGAAAAAAAAATTGAAAAAAATATAAATTCATGAAAACTCGGCCCATCAGGCAAATCGGGTCTTGCACAGTAGGCCAAATACAACGTTCTGGCAACCAGGCACGACATATAAATATATATATATATATATATATATATATATATATATATATATATATATATATATATATATATATTTATTTTGGTGGTTGTTATTGTTTTTTGTAATAGGTTTAAATGGGTTTCAGGAGACCTACCCGTTGTTTGTTTCTTCCTCTGTATGTGTCGTTTTACCCACTCACTTAGGATCCATTATTGAGAATAAGGATTTGATGAATATCTCTTTAGTAACTTGTAACTTACATTCGAATTACCATTCTCCCAGAGTTTTTATTATTATTATTATTATTATTATTATTATTATTATTATTATTATTATATTAGGCATACCACCACCTTCAATTAATAAATATACAGTTAGATCTTAGAAATTGTAAACATTATAGAATATGAATTTTGTATATAATATGAATTTTGTATATATCAAATTTAATATATTTCTATTTACAACACACACACCCACACACACACACACACACACACACACACACACACACACACACACACACACACACACACACACACTGTAGGTTTTTATAATTATAATTAAAAAATTTAGGTAATTTTATGATCAGTATTGATTACACTTGTATTAAAAAAATAAAGCAAGCACCTGTTTCTATGACTTGGTAAATGTCATACATTACAACAAATTTTTTTCGAATACTTTATTAAATTTACTGTGCTTCAAAATTCATTTGGTCTCTTTCTTCATGGTTTATAATTTTATATGTATTAATCGTTGTAAAAATCACGAGAATTACTGCAATTAGCCCAGCAATGGCATGATGTGACCCCATAACATATTTCATGTGATCATCAGATTTAACTGAATCCATAAATGGTATTTTATCATATACATTCATAAAAGATGTTATTGTAATAAACAAACATAAGATAATTAATATAATAAGTATAAAATATGTGAATATTTTATTACCGAACATATCTTTTTTTGTTCTTTTTTATATAGGAGAAAAATAATAAAATGACTATGAAATTTAATTATAATTTAATAATTTAATAGATGTATAAGCTGTTTAGCTGGAGGAACGATTTTTTGGGCATAAGAAACAATTGATTTATATTGATATTGATGGTAAGTTAAGATAAATGTAATTAATAAAAGAGCCATAATAGCAATTACTAATGACATTAATGATTTGGAAATATTTGTTCCCAAAAGATAAAAGGTGGCTAATAAACCAACCAAAAAAGACAGATACATAATAGAAAGGGACCAATTTGTTTTTTTCTTAACGACATTCATTTTTTCCTGTGATATTTCCTTATTATCATGTGTCTCATTAATTGTGGGAGTTGTTAATGTGGTTGGTATTGGATTCCAATAAGATTCTTCATGTACTCTATTAGCTATTCTCAAATCCATAACATGAGGTTGAGGTAGTAACTGAGGAAGTTGTTGATGATTCTCGCCTGAAGCCGTTGTTGTTGTTGTTGTTGAAAGATGAGGATGTACCATTTTATTTAACGATTTTCTTTTATTTTTTTAATTATAGTTTTAATTAATGTTTCACTATTGAAGGGTATTAGTGTTTTGAGTCGATGGCTGTTTATATGTATTAGGGCTTCTTCAAGTGGGAAATAACAGGCAATTTTTTCTTCATCTAAGCGATGACTGAAAGGAAAACGATGCATATAATTCTTAATTGCACGGTTGTTGGTCTTCTTATCATTTAGGTTGAAAATACATCCTAAAGTTCCAAGTATCCAATTTAAACATCGAGACCGAGAGTGCGTAAATTGAATTAAATTATTTGCATTTTCAGTTTCAATTAAAATACTATAATCACACTGATAGGTTTTACCATTCAGTGCTATCCATTCCTCTGATATCATTGGTAAATTATATTGGTTATTATGAATCATCCCCAATTTAATTCTTTTAATAATTGGTATAAAATCTAAATGAAAACAATGTGTTTCTTCCATAAACTCTCTAATTTGGGTAATTATCGGAATCTTTTGATCAATTTTTTCAGGTTGACCACGAGGAAGTGTATACTCTCCCTCTATTGTATTTCCATTACCAAACATATGTTGATATAAATTAACATATTCGGCTTGACTCATGGGGGACGAATTTTCAAAAATAATAACATTTTTCGTTTTATCATTCCATTTATGTCGATAACTTTTATTATTAAGATACGAAATATAAAAGTATGATGGAGAATGTAACATTAGGATTTTACATTTTTTTAATATAACTTTTTCGTCTGTACTAAAACATTGACTGGCATCTACATATAAAAGCCCTAAAGATTTTTTAGTTTTATTATCATAATTTAATTGGTTTGGTTTTAATTGTATTAATGGCATATTTATAGTGGAAGGAAGATGTGCATTTTTGTAATAAAAATCAGTTTCTTTACAATACTGAGATGACATACTGACTATTTTGTATATAAAAATGAATGGTGTTTATATAATAATTTATATATTTTTTGTATTCTAACGGAACATGGATTATATTCATTAATGTGTAGTAGGGAGTGGTGGTGGTGGTGTGGTAAGGTTGTTGGGGTTGTGGTGAGGTGGTGGTGGTGGTGGTAGCGGCGGTGGCGGTGTTTGGGTTGTTGTGTTGGTTGGGTTTTGGAAGGGTGGTGGTGGTGGTGGTGGCAGTGTTTGGGTTGTTGTGTTGGTTAGGTTTTGGGAGGGTGGTGGTGGTGGTGGTGGTGGTGGTGGCAGTGTTTGGGTTATTGTTTGGGTTGTTGTGTTGGTTAGGTTTTGGGAGGGTGGTGGTGGTGGTGGTGGTGGTGGTGGCAGTGTTTGGGTTATTGTTTGGGTTGTTGTGGGGGTTGTTGTGTTGGTGGGGTTTGGGTTATTGTTTGGGTTGTTGTGGGGGTTGTTGTGTTGGTGGGGTTTGGGTTATTGTTTGGGTTGTTGTGGGGGTTGTTGTGTTGGTGGGGTTTGGGTTATTGTTTGGGTTGTTGTGGGGGTTGTTGTGTTGGTGGGGTTTGGGTAGGGTGATGGTGGGGGTGTTGTTTGGGTTGTGGTAGTTTCCATATCTTTTATTATTTGAGGAAAATTTTTTACCAAAATTTTCCCAAATTGTTTTTCCTGACATTTATACCGAAATAAAATATATGAAAACAATACTGCAAATTCTTTTTTTTCTATAGTTTCTTTTACAATACTATGTATAATATCTCGAGGTATATTATCATGGTAAATGGTTTGGCATATGGTATCCATTCCTTCAATTAAAGATTGAATTAGATTTTTTTTATCATTTACAGATACCTCTCGAAATTTTCGTATTGTAATCTCAATTTTGTTCGAGGATAAATCCATGAAACTTTTCAGAAAGCTACATTCCGGATTCCATTGAATATGAAGAAGTAGAGGCTTGTCAGAAATGTCAAAATTCCATAGCCCAAGATTACAAAAAGCACATTTCACATGATCACTAAGACCTGTATAAAAGAATCCAGCTGAACTTAGATCTTCTGAGTTTGGTAATGTAAGTGGCCATGTGCTAAAACTTTCCAGGCGATTTTTACAATCTTCATATGTTCGATCGACACTGGGACAATGAGGTGACAATGAGAGGACTAAATTTGATTGCAGAATAACTTCACATAACTCTAAAGGGACATTACCAACGGGTTTTCCCATGATAAATGGACAATAAGGAACTCTTTGTCTATGTTTATTATGTGGAATATCGTTTATTTGCCAGTTCTTGATAACTGTATTGCAGAAAATACATGCACATGCATCGTTTCTTTTAAGATAAAAAAATCCATCCCTAGCTAAATTTAGAGGGGAAATCCATGGGAATTTCCAATTGTTAAATGTGTCTAGACGTGCACTTTCAAACTTCAAAAAAAAAATGTTGTTAAACATTCTGATAGGTGTTTTAATTTGTGAAATAAATGTACAATTATGTTCTGGATATACAATTGCATTACTATTTATATTGAATGTAAGTGACAAATGACACTTTATACATTTCCATAGATTTTCTTGTTTGTTATAATAAAACCCATTTCGTTTTAAAATGTTTAAATTTATTTTGAAATTTAAACCTTCTAATGTTTTCATGCTATGTTGTCCACTCATTTTGGTATGTAATTAATGAATGGTAAATTTATTAAATCCGTCTGACCATATTATATATTTTACTAGGCATGGCATTATATATATTTTTTTTTTTATTTATATTTCGAGATTCTACAGGTTTACAGTAAAGGCTTCAAACTCTTCTTTTCAATTCCTTTTCAAGTCAAATTCCATTATCATCACTAGTGTTCTAGGCGATTTGTAAAAAAAAAAAAAAAACTTGGTGGTTATATAATAAACATATTGAAATAAAATTAAAATAGTGATAGGATGATATCAGAGCAAAAGAAAAACGAAGAATTTTGCAGCAAACATGAATTTGAATTAAAAATTAGCCAAATGTTGGAAAAAGGTGGGCCTGGGAGTCGGAAAATTTTTACTCGAGAAAAATTAGCACAATATATTGAGGAAGTCAAAAATGCTAAATTGAAACTGAATTGGAAATCTTCTCATGAATATGATCTATTGTCTCGATATGATGTCAAAAATCTATTTGGGGATGATGTCTTAGTAACCATCGACGAAACTGAACGAAGAATGAAGCGGGGGACAAAGCGTAAACTGACCAGTGACAATCGTCATTCTACTACCGCTGTAACAACAACAACAACAACAGGAGCAACAACAGCTGATCCTGGCCGGATGTGTCGTCGTTTCATACATCAAGGGCAATTGTATGATACGATTTATGATGCACACAGAGCAGTTTGTCACGGGGGAGAAAAAAGAACTTATTTTGAAGCAAGTAAAACTATCGCTAACGTCACTCAACAATCGGTGAAACTCTTTATTTCACTCTGCCACATATGTAATTTGAAACGACTTCCTCGACGAAAAAAGGGGGTAATACGGCCCATTGTATCGACCAGTTTTGCGGAGCGAGGACAAATGGATTTAATAAATATGCAAAAAGAAGGAGGATGTGTGTATAAATATATTTTACATTATCAAGATCATTTAACAAAGTTTTCGGTTTTACGAGCTCTTCGCAGTAAACGGGCGATTGAAGTGGCACGCCACTTACTCGATATATTTGCTCTCTTGGGAGCCCCACGAATTCTGCAGAGCGATAACGGCCGTGAATTTGTGGCAGAGGTGATTCAAGAGCTAAAAAACGAAATGTGGCCCAACATGCTCCTCATTAATAGCAAACCTCGTCATCCACAGAGCCAAGGGAGCATTGAATGTACAAAAGAAAATGTAATCAAAATGCTTGGCAGTTGGATGTGTGAAAATCAAACGCGAGATTGGTCAGCTGGACTTCCCTTTGTGCAATTCACCAAAAACACAGCATATTCACGTGGAATTGGCGTATCGCCTTACAAGGCAGTTTTTGGTATAGAACCACCAATATATATGAATAATAATACACCTTCATTAATAAAGATGATGCAATTGAAATTAAGAGAAAAATAGAGGTGATGAGTTAATAGTACATTATTTCTTCAAATTTATTTATGTTAGTTAAAATGCACGTGCTAAATATCAAGGTTCATTATTAATTTATTTTTGTTTTTGTTTTTGTTTTTGTTTTAGGATACGAGAAGTTTGACTGAACTAAAAGTTGGTTGGGAATGAAAAAGACTAAAGGAAACTAGTACTAGTGTCCCCCCCCCAAAAAAAAAAAATATAAAAAACATACCTCATAAACCCAAAATGGTTCTGGATGGGTTCTACTGAAGATGGATGGGTACCCAGCATCATCACAATTGAAATTCATAATGCAAATATTGGATATAGGTTCGATGATAACTAAATTGTTTGTTGAACTAGTTTCCAACATTGACCATCATATATAGTAATCAACTCAAAATTGGTATGGACCAGGGGAATCGGACTGTCTAATTAAAACAAAGCAAAGCAATGCGATGGTCAGAGATAGATGTTGATGTAATGTGATTTCTGCCCAGTGCTCGGAATGTCAAAGTGAAGAAATTCAAAGAAGCGCGGGTAAACGGCGTGAGTCATATATCATATAGTGGGGAGTTGATGATTGAGATTCATTCAATAGGCCGTTACTTAACATATATTATATTAACCTAACCTAACCTATGTTAGGTTAGGTTATGTAGGGTTGGTTAGGTTCGGTCATATATCTACGTTAATTTTAACTCCAATAATTTTTTTTTAACTCATACATAATGAAATGGGTAGCTTTATCATTTCATAAGAAAAAAATTAGAGAAAACATATAAATTCGTGAAAACTTGGCTTATTAGGCAAATCAGACCTTACATAGTAGGCTGAGAAGTCCGTTCTGGCTACTAGGTACCACATATATCCAACTCGAATTGATA
>NW_027191095.1:15000-17556 GCF_040958095.1 Procambarus clarkii
ATCCTCAATAAAGAGTTTTAATTTTTGGACTGACATTATTGTAAGAAGGGCCTTTTGATATACTACTATGTTAATCCCAATTACCTATTATTTGGGAAATTTGAGACAAAGATATGATGATACTACCCTATTCAAACCCCAACCCTAAATAAATTTTGTTAACAATGAGTGAGTATTTCTATTTCACGATTTATAAATATGGCTCTCATTGTAATTGTGTTATGGACCCGACGCCTCCACAGAGAATGGAGAAGCGATGGCAGCGCTGCTATCTATGAGCCGTCACCCACAAGTATGGGAAAAGAAGGCGCCCTCTTCTGGTCAAAAGTACAATTATCTGTGGTGAGTGACTCTTACTATGATTGGACACGGAATGGATTATTACAGTGCGATAGGTGTGAAGGAAGTGGACTCGACAAGGGTGTGGTCAGAGACAGTGTCCTGTGTGTGTCGCTCTACATAGCGACATTGACTCAATGATATTTTTGGAGGCTACATTCAGTTTTATTATGTACATTAATGTACTTTCTATATATTTATATAATAAATAAAGAAGTAAGTAAATAAATAAACTTTTATATTATTTATCTCCATTCTTAGTGTTGTATTCCTTCCTATATGTTATGAACCTCATAAATTCCCCTTATGAAGCCAATGTACGTGATTTGTTAAAAACACTGAGCCCTGAAGATATTAGATGTCTGGCTCAGACATCAACAGGTAATCATCGCCTTTCACCTAAAAGTTCTCAAGAAGCCCTAAAGTATAATTTTATTATATACTTCAGACTTGAAACGCTTGTTTTCTTATAGACGTCTTACTGCCCAAAATCTTTTTAACTACCTCTATAAAAATCAAGTACCATCAATGCCTTTTGCTAAGAAAATGGAATTGGTAATAGCTGTAAAAGAGTTTTGGACAAAGCAGCATGGTAAAATAGGTATCGGATATTCAACTGAACAAGGAAGAGCACATTCAAACCCCCAAACCGAAATCACAAGTGCTATCCAACTCTCAATACCCGGAAATACGAACATCATTTTATGTTCCAATCCAAGTTTTATTCAATATACAACTGGTGAAACCAAGAATATAATTAAAAATCCTAAACAATGTAGTTTTATGGGTACTGCAGAACGTACAAATTTAGGAACAGTACAATGTCAATGTGATTCATATATAAGTACACTATTACAGCATCAGACAGAAGAGAGTGAAATTAAAACTTTTACTCAAACAAATAATGAAAAAAAACAACCTGTCTTATGTGATGATGTTCCTAAAACTTCTATTCGAACTAATAATGAAAAAAACAAATTTGTATGTGGTGTTCTTTCCCCGGTAGAACATAAAATGGAAGTTATAAGAAGTGACGAGTTTATACAAAAATTTTGTAAATGGTATTTTAGAATGATTAATCGTTTGCAGCCAGAGTGTTTCCACCTACCCGGAGATACTTTTCGAGGTGATATTTTTATGACAACAGTTACACTGATATTTACTTAATTGGCCAGTCAAATAGTGAGAGACATGCTTTTGGAGGAGGAAATACTTTCCAACTTTTAAAACAAACATTTCAAGAGTATAAGATTCAGTTCAGTCCTAATTTAGAAAATGGAATACAAGCTTATCAATCCAATTTTGGTATGGTCAAAATCAGTTGTTGTGGCACCATACATATCCGAAACTCATGTGTGGGAATTTTTGAACAAGAAACGGGTATGGTATGCAGTCCAAATAATCATGTATGGAAGATAATGTATATAAAGATAAATTTAAAACATGCTAGTACACATAAACCTCCAAGTCTACCTTCATGTCAAGTGTTTGAAATTAAAATTTGAAATGGGTTTTTTGATTAACAACGAATAAATAACAGAATAAGTGAAATCTATAGACTTTACTTCTCCGGGATGTAGACGTATTCTGTCAGGATATTCTTTTTGATTTATAAATATACTATTTTAATTGATATAATCGCAAGATAAAGATTGTGTAATAACATTATGTACTTTTGAATAATATTATATATATATTTTTTTTTTCCAAAGATATAAAATATGGGTTCTGTACCAAGATATAACCATTAAGGTTCCTAGACTCATCACAAGGATAACTAGTGGCACTAAAAGGCAAGTAGTTATTTCAGTCAAACTAAAATGGAATGGAATTAGTGTATATATGACATGAATAGTATGGTTTGGTCCTATTTAGATCTATTTTCTAAACATGTTATGTTCATGTTTTTTTTCAGGAGGATATTCTAGCAATAATCATCATGGTATCGTCCTCCAAAATCAACAAAACCCCTAAAATTATCAAGAAAAATCCCACTTTTGATGATAAATTTTTTGAACTTTTAATTAATGAGCGAGTGAAGAAAGTGGTGGACATGCTTATCAGTGTCCATGGTATTCATGGTAAAAGGAAAATTTATATCATCTCCAAGTTGGAAGATTGCTGGAATATGAGATCAACTATTCCACTAAAGCGAGACACTTATATAAATTTATGTTTATCATTGTTAAGAGATCCAGCATATTCACATGATACCCA
>NW_027191096.1:0-17553 GCF_040958095.1 Procambarus clarkii
AGTGCTTGTGAGAGGATGGAAGTGCTTGTGGGAGGATGGAAGTGCTTGTGGGGAGGATGGAAGTGCTTGTGGGGAGAATAGAAATGCTTGGGGGAGGATGGAAGAGCTTGTGGGGAGGATAGAAGTGCTTGTGGGAAGGATGGAAGTGCTTGTGGGAAGGATGGAAGTTCTTGTGGGGAGGATGGAAGTGCTTTTGGGATGGATGGAAGTGCTTGTGGAGAGGATGGAAGTGCTTGTGGGGAGGAGGAAGTGCTTGTGGGAAGGATGGAAGTGGTGTGGGGAGGATGGAAGTGCTTGTGCGAAGGATGGAATGCTTGTGGAGAGGACCGAAGTGCTTGTGGGAGGATGGAAGTGCGTGTGGGGAGGATGGAAGTGCTTGTAGGAAGGATGGAATTTGCGTGTGGGGAGGATGGAAGTGCTTGGGGAAGGATGGAAGTGCTTGTGGAGAGGATGGAAGTGCTTGTGGGGAGGATGGAAGTGCGTGTGAGGAGGATGGAAGTGCTTGTGGGAAGGATGGAAGTGCTTTTGGGAAGGATGGAAGTGCTTGTGGGAGGATGGAAGTGCTTGTGGGGTAAGAATGAAAGTGCTTGTGGGGGACGATGGAAGTACTTGTGGGGGAGGATGGAAGTGCTTGTGGGGAAGGATGGAAGTACTTGTGGGGGGAGGATGGAATTGCTTGAGGGGAAGGATGGAAGTATTTGTAGGGAGGAGGATGGAAGTGCTTGTGGGGAGGAGGATGGAAGTGCTTGTGGGGGAGGATGGAAGTGCTTGTGGGGGAGGATGGAAGTGCTTGTGGGGAACGATGGAAGTGCTTGTGGGGGACGATGGAAGTGCTTGTTGGGGTTGAAGGATGGAAGTGCTTGTGGGAGGAAGATGGAAGTGCTTGTGGGGGGAGGATGGAAGTGCTTGTGGGGGAGGATGGAAGTGCTTGTGGGGGGAGGATGGAAGTGCTTGTGGGGGAAGGATGGAAGTGCTTGTGGGAGGAGGATGGAAGTGCTTGTAGGGAGGATGGAAGTGCTTGTGGGGGGGAGGATTGAAGTGCTTGTGGGGGAGGATGGAAGAGATTGTGGAGGGAGGATGGAAGCGCTTTTAGGATGGAAGACCTTGTGGGGAGGATGGAAGTGCTTGTGGGGAGGATGGAAGTGCTTGTAGGGAGGATGGAAGTGCTTGTGGGGAGAATGAAAGTGCTCTGTGGGGGAGAATGGAAGAGCTTGTGTGGAGGATGGAATTGCTTGTGGGGAGGATGGAAGTGCTTGTGGGGAGGATGGAAGAACTTGTGGAGAGGATGGAAGTGCTTCTTCCATCAGCCTGGTTGATCAGTCCGGCAACCAGGAGGCCTGGTCGACGACCGGGCCGGGGGACGCTAAGCCCCGAAGCACCTCAAGGTAACCTCAAGGTAAGGCTTGTGGGGAGGATGGAAGAACTTGTGGAGAGGATGGAAGTGCTTGTGGGGATGATGGAAATACTTGTGGAGAGGATGGAAGTGCTTGTGTGGAGGATGGAAGAACTTGTGGAGAGGATGGAAGTGCTTGTGGGGAGGATGGAAGTGCTTGTGAGAGGATGGAAGCTTGTGGAGAGGAAGTGCTTGTGGGGATGATAGAATACTTGTGGAGAGGATGGAAGTGCTTGTGTGGAGGATGGAAGAACTTGTGGAGGATGGAAGTGCTTGGGGAGGATGGAAGTGCTTGTGGGAGATGGAAGCGTGTGCAGAGGTTGTAAGGATGGAAGTGCTTGTGGGGAGGATGGAAGTGCTTGTGGGAGGATGGAAGTGCTTGTGGGAGGATGGAAGTGCTTGTGGGGAGGATGGAAGTGCTTGTGGGGAGGATGAAGTGCTTGTGGGGAGGATGGAAGTGCTTGTGGGGGAGGATGGAAGTGCTTGTGGGGAGGATGGAAGTGCTTGTGGGGAGGATGGAAGTGCTTGTGGGGAGATGGAAGTGCTTGTGGGGAGGATGGAAGTGCTTGTGGGGAGGATGGAAGTGCTTGTGGGGAGGATGGAAGTGCTTGTGGAGGATGGAAGTGCTTGGGGAGGATGGAAGTGCTTGTGGGAGGATGGAAGTGCTTGTGGGGAGGATGGAAGTGCTTGTGGGGAGGATGGAAGTGCTTGGGAAGGATGGAAGTGCTTGTGGGAGGATGGAAGTGCTTGTGGGAGGATGGAGTGCTTGTGGGGAGGATGGAAGTGCTTGTGGAAGGATGGAAGTGCTGTGTGGAGGATGGAAGTGCTTGTGGGAGGAGGAGAAGTGCTGTGGGAGGATGGAAGTGCTTGTGGGAGGATGGAATGCTTGTGGGGAGGATGGAAGTGCTTGTGGGGAGGATGGAAGTGCTTGTGGGGAGGATGGAAGTGCTTGTGGGGAGGATGGAAGTGCTTGTGGGGAGGATGGAAGTGCTTGTGGGGAGGATGGAAGTGCTTGTGGGGAGGATGGAAGTGCTTGTGGGGAGGATGGAAGTGCTTGTGTGGAGGATGGAAGTGCTTGTGGGGAGGATGGAAGTGGTGTGGGAGGATGGAAGTGCTTGTGGAGGATGGAAGTGCTTGTGGGGAGGATGGAAGTGCTTGTGGGAGGATGGAAGTGCTTGTGGGAGGATGGAAGTGCTTGTGGGGAGGATGGAAGTGCTTGTGGGGAGGATGGAAGTGCTTGTGGGGAGGATGGAAGTGCTTGTGGGGAGGATGGAAGTGCTGTGGGGAGGATGGAAGTGCTTGTGGGGAGGATGGAAGTGCTTGTGGGGAGGATGGAAGTGCGCTTGTGGGGAGGATGGAAGTGCTTGTGGGGAGGATGGAAGTGCTTGTGGGGAGGATGGAAGTGCTTGTGGGGAGGATGGAAGTGCGTGGGGAGGATGGAAGTGCTTGTGGGGAGGATGGAAGTGCTTGTGGGGAGGATGGAAGTGTGCTTGTGGGAGGATGGAAGTGCTTGTGGAGGATGGAAGTGCTTGTGGGGAGGATGGAAGTGCTTGTGGGAGGATGGAAGTGCTTGTGGGGAGGATGGAAGTGCGTGGGGAGGATGGAAGTGCTTGTGGGGAGGATGGAAGTGCTTGTGGGGAGGATGGAAGTGCTTGTGGGAGGATGGAAGTGCTTGTGGGGAGGATGGAAGTGCTTGTGGGAGGATGGAAGTGCTTGTGGGGAGGATGGAAGTGCTTGTGGGGGGATGGAAGTGCTTGTGGGGAGGATGGAAGTGCTTGTGGGGAGGATGGAAGTGCTTGTGGGAGGATGGAAGTGCTTGTGGGGAGGATGGAAGTGCTTGTGGGGAAGGATGGAAGTGCTTGTGGGAGGATGGAAGTGCTTGGGGAGGATGGAAGTGCTTGTGGGGAGGATGGAAGTGCTTGTGGAGGATGGAAGTGCTTGGGGAGGATGGAAGTGCTTGTGGGAGGATGGAAGTGCTTGTGGGAGGATGGAAGTGCTTGTGGGGAGGATGGAAGTGCTTGTGGGAGGATGGAAGTGCTTGTGGGAGGATGGAAGTGCTTGTGGGAGGATGGAAGTGCGTGTGGGGAGATGGAAGTGCTTGTGGAAGGATGGAAGTGTGTGGGAGGATGGAAGTGCTTGTGGGAGGATGGAAGTGCTTGTGGAGGATGGAAGTGCTTGTGGGAGGATGGAATGCTTGTGGGGGGATGGAAGTGCTTGGGGAGGATGGAAGTGCTTGTGGGGAGGATGGAAGTGCTTGTGGGGAGGATGGAAGTGCTTGTGGGGAGGATGGAAGTGCTTGTGGGGAGGATGGAGAAGTGCGGTGGGAGGATGGAAGTGCTTGTGGGGAGGATGGAAGTGCTTGTGGGAGGATGGAAGTGCTTGTGGGGAGGATGGAAGTGCTTGTGGGGAGGATGGAAGTGCTTGTGGAGGATGGAAGTGGTGCTTGGGGAGGATGGAAGTGCTTGTGGGAGGATGGAAGTGCTTGTGGGAGGATGGAAGTGCTTGTGGGGAGGATGGAAGTGCTTGTGGGGAGGATGGAAGTGCTTGTGGGGAGGATGGAAGTGCTTGTGGGGAGGATGGAAGTGCGTTGTGGGGAGGATGGAAGTGCTTGTGCTTGTGGGGAGGATGGAAGTGCTTGTGGGGAGGATGGAAGTGCTTGTGGAGGATGGGTGAAGTGCTTGTGGGAGGATGGAAGTGCTTGTGGGGAGGATGGAAGTGCTTGTGGGGAGGATGGAAGTGCTTGTGGGGAGGATGGAAGTGCTTGTGGGGAGGATGGAAGTGCTTGTGGGAGGATGGAAGTGCTGTGGGAGGATGGAAGTGCTTGTGGGGAGGATGGAAGTGCTTGTGGGGAGGATGGAAGTGCTTGTGGGAGGATGGAAGTGCTTGTGGGGAGGATGGAAGTGCTTGTGGGGAGGATGGAAGTGCTTGTGGGGAGGATGGAAGTGCTTGTGGGGAGGATGGAAGTGCTTGTGGGAGGATGGAAGTGCTTGTGGGGAGGATGGAAGTGCTTGTGGGGAGGATGGAAGTGCTTGTGGGAGGATGGAAGTGCTTGTGGGGAGGATGGAAGTGCTTGTGGGAGGATGGAAGTGCTGTGTGGGAGGATGGAAGTGCTTGTGGGGAGGATGGAAGTGCTTGTGGAGGATGGAAGTGCTTGTGGGGAGGATGGAAGTGCTTGTGGGAGGATGGAAGTGCTTGTGGAGGATGGAAGTGCTTGTGGGGAGGATGGAAGTGCTTGTGGGGAGGATGGAAGTGCTTGTGGGAGGATGGAAGTGCTTGTGGGGAGGATGGAAGTGCTTGTGGGAGGATGGAAGTGCTTGTGGGGAGGATGGAAGTGCTTGTGGGGAGGATGGAAGTGCTTGTGGAGGATGGAAGTGCTTGTGGGGAGGATGGAAGTGCTTGTGGGAGGATGGAAGTGCTTGTGGGAGGATGGAAGTGCTTGTGGGGAGGATGGAAGTGCTTGTGGGGAGGATGGAAGTGCTTGTGGGGAGGATGGAAGTGCTTGTGGGGAGGATGGAAGTGCTTGTGGGGAGGATGGAAGTGCTTGTGGGGAGGATGGAAGTGCTTGTGGGGAGGATGGAAGTGCTTGTGGGGAGGATGGAAGTGCTTGTGGGAGGATGGAAGTGCTTGTGGGGAGGATGGAAGTGCTTGTGGGAGGATGGAAGTGCTTGTGGAAGGATGGAAGTGCTTGTGGGGAGGATGGAAGTGCTTGTGGGGAGGATGGAAGTGCTTGTGGGGAGGATGGAAGTGCTTGTGGGGAGGATGGAAGTGCTTGTGGGGAGGATGGAAGTGCTTGTGGGAGGATGGAAGTGCTTGTGGGGAGGATGGAAGTGCTTGTGGGAGGATGGAAGTGCTTGTGGGGAGGATGGAAGTGCTTGTGGGGAGGATGGAAGTGCTTGTGGAAGGATGGAAGTGCTGTGTGGGGAGGATGGAAGTGCTTGTGGGAGGATGGAAGTGCTTGTGGGAGGATGGAAGTGCTTGTGGGGAGGATGGAAGTGCTTGTGGGGAGGATGGAAGTGCTTGTGGGGAGGATGGAAGTGCTTGTGGGGAGGATGGAAGTGCTTGTGGGGAGGATGGAAGTGCTTGTGGGAGGATGGAAGTGCTTGTGGGGAGGATGGAAGTGCTTGTGGAGGATGGAAGTGCTTGTGTGGTGTGGGGAGGATGGAAGTGCTTGTGGGGAGGATGGAAGTGCTTGTGGGGAGGATGGAAGTGCTTGTGGGGAGGATGGAAGTGCTTGTGGGGAGGATGGAAGTGCTTGTGGGGAGGATGGAAGTGCTTGTGGGGAGGATGGAAGTGCTTGTGGGGAGGATGGAAGTGCTTGTGGGGAGGATGGAAGTGCTTGTGGGAGGATGGAAGTGCTTGTGGGGAGGATGGAAGTGCTTGTGGGAGGATGGAAGTGCTTGTGGGAGGATGGAAGTGCTTGTGGGGAGGATGGAAGTGCTTGTGGGAGGATGGAAGTGCTTGTGGGAGATGGAAGCTTGTGAAGGCTTGTGAGGATGGAAGTGCTTGTGGGGAGGATGGAAGTGCTTGTGGGGAGGATGGAAGTGCTTGTGGGAGGATGGAAGTGCTTGTGGGGAGGATGGAAGTGCTTGTGGGGAGGATGGAAGTGCTTGTGGGGAGGATGGAAGTGCTTGTGGGGAGGATGGAAGTGCTTGTGGGAGGATGGAAGTGCTGTGTGGGGAGGATGGAAGTGCTTGTGGGGAGGATGGAAGTGCTTGTGGGGAGGATGGAAGTGCTTGGGGAGGATGGAAGTGCTTGTGGGGAGGATGGAAGTGCTTGTGGGAGGATGGAAGTGCTTTGGGAGGATGGAAGTGCTTGTGGGAGGATGGAAGTGCTTGTGGGGAGGATGGAAGTGCTTGTGGGGAGGATGGAAGTGCTTGTGGGAAGGATGGAAGTGCTTGTGGGAGGATGGAAGTGCTGTGTGGGAGGATGGAAGTGCTTGTGGGGAGGATGGAAGTGCTTGTGGAGGATGGAAGTGGTGTGGAGGATGGAAGTGCTTGTGGGGAGGATGGAAGTGCTTGTGGGAGGATGGAAGTGCTTGTGGGAGGATGGAAGTGCTTGTGGGGAGGATGGAAGTGCTTGGGGAGGATGGAAGTGCTTGTGGGGAGGATGGAAGTGCTTGTGGGGAGGATGGAAGTGCTTGTGGGGAGGATGGAAGTGCTTGTGGGGAGGATGGAAGTGCGTGGGGAGGATGGAAGTGCGTGTGGGGAGGATGGAAGTGCTTGTGGGGAGGATGGAAGTGCTTGTGGGGAGGATGGAAGTGCTTGTGGGGAGGATGGAAGTGCTTGTGGAGGATGGAAGTGTGTGGGAGGATGGAAGTGCTTGTGGGGAGGATGGAAGTGCTTGTGGGAGGATGGAAGTGCTTGTGGGGAGGATGGAAGTGCTTGTGGGGAGGATGGAAGTGCGTGTGGGGAGGATGGAAGTGCTTGTGGGGAGGATGGAAGTGCTGTGGGGAGGATGGAAGTGCTTGTGGGGAGGATGGAAGTGCTTTGGGGAGGATGGAAGTGCTTGTGGGGAGGATGGAAGTGCTTGTGGGGAGGATGGAAGTGCTTGTGGGGAGGATGGAAGTGCTTGTGGGAGGATGGAAGAGTTGTGGGGAGGATGGAAGTGCTTGTGGGGAGGATGGAAGTGCTTGTGGGGAGGATGGAAGTGCTTGTGGGAGGATGGAAGTGCTTGTGGGGAGGATGGAAGTGCTTGTGGGGAGGATGGAAGTGCTTGTGGGGAAGGATGGAAGTGCTTGTGGGGAGGATGGAAGTGCTTGTGGGGAGGATGGAAGTGCTTGTGGGGAGGATGGAAGTGCTTGTGGGGAGGATGGAAGTGCTTGTGGGGAGGATGGAAGTGCTTGTGGGAGGATGGAAGTGCTTGTGGGAGGATGGAAGTGCTTGTGGAAGGATGGAAGTGCTTGTGGGGAGGATGGAAGTGCTTGTGGGAGGATGGAAGTGCTTGTGGGAGGATGGAAGTGCGTGGGGAGGATGGAAGTGCTTGTGGAGGATGGAAGTGCTGTGGGGAGGATGGAAGTGCTTGTGGGAGGATGGAAGTGCTTGTGGAGGATGGAAGTGCTTGTGGGGAGGATGGAAGTGCTTGTGGGGAGGATGGAAGTGCTTGTGGGAGGATGGAAGTGCTTGTGGGGAGGATGGAAGTGCTTGTGGGAGGATGGAAGTGCTTGTGGGGAGGATGGAAGTGGTTGTGGGGAGGATGGAAGTGCTTGTGGAAGGATGGAAGTGCTTGTGGAGGATGGAAGTGCTTGTGGGAGGATGGAAGTGCTTGTGGGAAGGATGGAAGTGCTTGTGGGGAGGATGGAAGTGCTTGTGGGGAGGATGGAAGTGTGTGTGGGGAGGATGGAAGTTTGTGGGGAGGATGGAAGTGCTTGTGGGAGGATGGAAGTGCTTGTGGGGAGGATGGAAGTGCTTGTGGGGAGGATGGAAGTGCTTGTGGGGAGGATGGAAGTGCTTGTGGGGAGGATGGAAGTGCTTGTGGGGAGGATGGAAGTGCTTGTGGGAGGATGGAAGTGCTTGTGGAAGGATGGAAGTGCGTGTGGGGAGGATGGAAGTGCTTGTGGGGAGGATGGAAGTGCTTGTGGAGGATGGAAGTGCTTGTGGGGAATGGAAGTGCTTGTGGGGAGGATGGAAGTGCTTGTGGGAGGATGGAAGTGCTTGTGGGGAGGATGGAAGTGCTTGTGGGAGGATGGAAGTGCTTGTGGGGAGGATGGAAGTGCGTGTGGGGAGGATGGAAGTGCTTGTGGGAGGATGGAAGTGGTGTGGGGAGGATGGAAGTGCTTGTGGGAGGATGGAAGTGCTTGTGGGAAGGATGGAAGTGCTTGTGGGGAGGATGGAAGTGCTTGTGGGGAGGATGGAAGTGCTTGTGGGGAGGATGGAAGTGCTTGGGGAGGATGGAAGTGCTTGTGGGGAGGATGGAAGTGCTTGTGGGGAGGATGGAAGTGCTTGTGGGGAGGATGGAAGTGCTTGTGGGGAGGATGGAAGTGCTTGTGGGGAGGATGGAAGTGCTTGTGGGGAGGATGGAAGTGCTTGTGGGAGGATGGAAGTGCTTGTGGGAGGATGGAAGTGCTTGTGGGAGGATGGAAGTGCTTGTGGGAGGATGGAAGTGCTTGTGGGGAGGATGGAAGTGCTTGTGGGGAGGATGGAAGTGCTTGTGGGAAGGATGGAAGTGCTTGTGGGGAGGATGGAAGTGCTTGTGGGAGGAGAGGATGGAGTGCTTGTGGGGAGGATGGAAGTGCTTGTGGAGGATGGAAGTGCTTGTGGGGAGGATGGAAGTGCTTGTGGGGAGGATGGAAGTGCTTGTGGGAGGATGGAAGTGCTTGTGGGGAGGATGGAAGTGTGGGGAGGATGGAAGTGCTTGTGGGAGGATGGAAGTGCTTGTGGGGAGGATGGAAGTGCTTGTGGGGAGGATGGAAGTGCTTGTGGGGAGGATGGAAGTGCTTGTGGGGAGGATGGAAGTGCTTGTGGGGAGGATGGAAGTGCTTGTGGGGAGGATGGAAGTGCTTGTGGGGAGGATGGAAGTGCTTGTGGGGAGGATGGAAGTGCTTGTGGGGAGGATGGAAGTGCTTGTGGAGGATGGAAGTGCGTGGGGAGGATGGAAGTGCTTGTGGGAGGATGGAAGTGCTTGTGGGAGGATGGAAGTGCTTGTGGGAGGATGGAAGTGCTTGTGGGGAGGATGGAAGTGCTTGTGGGGAGGATGGAAGTGCTTGTGGGGAGGATGGAAGTGCTTGTGGGGAGGATGGAAGTGCTTGTGGGGAGGATGGAAGTGCTTGTGGGGAGGATGGAAGTGCTTGTGGGGAGGATGGAAGTGCTTGTGGGGAGGATGGAAGTGCTTGTGGGGAGGATGGAAGTGCTTGTGGGGAGGATGGAAGTGCTTGTGGGAGGATGGAAGTGCTTGTGGGGAGGATGGAAGTGCTTGTGGGGAGGATGGAAGTGTGTGGGAGGATGGAAGTGCTTGTGGGGAGGATGGAAGTGCTTGTGGGGAGGATGGAAGTGCTTGTGGGAGGATGGAAGTGCTTGTGGGGAGGATGGAAGTGCTTGTGGGGAGGATGGAAGTGCTTGTGGGGAGGATGGAAGTGCTTGTGGGGAGGATGGAAGTGCTTGTGGGGAGGATGGAAGTGCTTGTGGGGAGGATGGAAGTGCTTGTGGGGAGGATGGAAGTGCTTGTGGGAAGGATGGAAGTGCTTGTGGAGAGGATGGAAGTGCTTGTGGGAGGATGGAAGTGCTTGTGGGAGGATGGAAGTGCTTGTGGGGAGGATGGAAGTGCTTGTGGAGGATGGAAGTGCTTGTGGGGAGGATGGAAGTGCTTGTGGGAGGATGGAAGTGCTTGTGGAGGATGGAAGTGCTTGTGGGGAGGATGGAAGTGCTTGTGGGAGGATGGAAGTGCTTGTGGGAGGATGGAAGTGCTTGTGGGGAGGATGGAAGTGCTTGGGGAGGATGGAAGTGCTTGTGGGGAGGATGGAAGTGCGTGTGGGGAGGATGGAAGTGCTTGTGGAGGATGGAAGTGCTTGTGGGGAGGATGGAAGTGCTTGTGGGGAGGATGGAAGTGCTTGTGGGAGGATGGAAGTGCTTGTGGGGAGGATGGAAGTGCTGTGGGGAGGATGGAAGTGCTTGTGGGGAGGATGGAAGTGCTTGTGGGAGGATGGAAGTGCGTGTGGGGAGGATGGAAGTGCTTGTGGGGAGGATGGAAGTGCTTGTGGGGAGGATGGAAGTGCGTGTGGGGAGGATGGAAGTGCTTGTGGGAGGATGGAAGTGCTTGTGGGGAGGATGGAAGTGCTTGTGGGAGGATGGAAGTGCTTGTGGAAGGATGGAAGTGCTTGTGGGGAGGATGGAAGTGCTTGTGGGGAGGATGGAAGTGCTTGTGGGAGGATGGAAGTGCTTGTGGGGAGGATGGAAGTGCTTGTGGGGAGGATGGAAGTGCTTGTGGGAGGATGGAAGTGCTTGTGGGAGGATGGAAGTGCTTGTGGGAGGATGGAAGTGCTTGTGGGGAGGATGGAAGTGCTTTGGGGAGGATGGAAGTGCTTGTGGGAGGATGGAAGTGCGTGTGGGGAGGATGGAAGTGCTTGTGGGGAGGATGGAAGTGCTTGTGGGAGGATGGAAGTGCTTGTGGGGAGGATGGAAGTGCTTGTGGGGAGGATGGAAGTGCTGTGGGGAGGATGGAAGTGCTTGTGGGAGGATGGAAGTGCTTGTGGGGAGGATGGAAGTGCTTGTGGGGAGGATGGAAGTGCTTGTGGGGAGGATGGAAGTGCTTGTGGAGGATGGAAGTGCTTGTGGGGAGGATGGAAGTGCTTGTGGGGAGGATGGAAGTGCTTGTGGGGAGGATGGAAGTGCTGTGGGGAGGATGGAAGTGCTTGTGGGGAGGATGGAAGTGCTTGTGGGGAGGATGGAAGTGCTTGTGGGGAGGATGGAAGTGCTTGTGGGGAGGATGGAAGTGCTTGTGGGAGGATGGAAGTGCTTGTGGGGAGGATGGAAGTGCTTGTGGGGAGGATGGAAGTGCTTGTGGGGAGGATGGAAGTGCTTGTGGGGAGGATGGAAGTGCTTGTGGAAGGATGGAAGTGCTTGTGGGGAGGATGGAAGTGCTTGTGGGGAGGATGGAAGTGCTTGTGGGGAGGATGGAAGTGCTTGTGGGGAGGATGGAAGTGCTTGTGGGGAGGATGGAAGTGCTTGTGGGGAGGATGGAAGTGCTTGTGGGGAGGATGGAAGTGCTTGTGGGGAGGATAAGTGCTTGTGGGGAGGATGGAAGTGCTTGTGGGGAGGATGGAAGTGCTTGTGGGGAGGATGGAAGTGCTTGTGGGGAGATGGAAGTGCTTGTGGGGAGGATGGAAGTGCTTGTGGAAGGATGGAAGTGCTTGTGGGAGGATGGAAGTGCTTGTGGGGAGGATGAAGTGCTGTGGGGAGGATGGAAGTGCTTGTGGGGAGGATGGAAGTGCTTGTGGGGAGGATGGAAGTGCTTGTGGGGATGATGAAGTGCTTGTGGGGAGGATGGAAGTGCTTGTGGGAAGGATGGAAGTGCTTGGGGAGGATGGAAGTGCTTGTGGGGAGGATGGAAGTGCTTGTGGGGAGGATGGAAGTGCTTGTGGGAAGGATGGAAGTGCTTGTGGGAGGATGGAAGTGCTTGTGGAGGATGGAAGTGCGTGTGGGGAGAATGGAAGTGCTTGTTGGAGGATGGAAGTGCTGTGGGAGGATGGAAGTGCTTGTGGGGAGGATGGAAGTGCTTGTGGGAGGATGGAAGTGCTTGTGGGAGGATGGAATGCTTGTGGGGGGATGGAAGTGCTTGTGGGAGGATGGAAGTGCTTGTGGGGAGGATGGAAGTGCTTGTGGGGAGGATGGAAGTGCTTGTGGGGGATGGAAGTGCTTGTGGGAGGATGGAAGTGCTTGTGGGAGGATGGAAGTGCTGTGTGGGAGGATGGAAGTGCTTGTGGGGAGGATGGAAGTGCGTGTGGGGAGGATGGAAGTGCTGTGGGAGGATGGAAGTGCTTGTGGGGAGGATGGAAGTGCTTGTGGGGAGGATGGAAGTGCTTGTGGGAGGATGGAAGTGCTTGTGGGGAGGATGGAAGTGCTTGTGGGGAGGATGGAAGTGCTTGTGGGGAGGATGGAAGTGCTTGTGGGGAGGATGGAAGTGCTTGTGGGAGGATGGAAGTGCTTGTGGGGAGGATGGAAGTGCTTGTGGGGAGGATGGAAGTGCTTGTGGGGAGGATGGAAGTGCTTGTGGGGAGGATGGAAGTGCTTGTGGGAGGATGGAAGTGCTTGTGGGGAGGATGGAAGTGCTTGTGGGGAGGATGGAAGTGCTTGTGGGGAGGATGGAAGTGCTTGTGGGGAGGATGGAAGTGCTTGTGGGGAGGATGGAAGTGCTTGTGGGAGGATGGAAGTGCTTGTGGGGAGGATGGAAGTGCTTGTGGGGAGGATGGAAGTGCTTGTGGGGAGGATGGAAGTGCTTGTGGGGAGGATGGAAGTGCTTGTGGGGAGGATGGAAGTGCTTGTGGGGAGGATGGAAGTGCTTGTGGGGAGGATGGAAGTGCTGTGGGGAGGATGGAAGTGCTTGTGGGGAGGATGGAAGTGCTTGTGGGGAGGATGGAAGTGCTTGTGGGGAGGATGGAAGTGCTTGTGGGGAGGATGGAAGTGCTTGTGGGGAGGATGGAAGTGCTTGTGGGGAGGATGGAAGTGCTTGTGGGGAGGATGGAAGTGCTTGTGGGAGGATGGAAGTGCTTGTGGGGAGGATGGAAGTGCTTGTGGGGAGGATGGAAGTGCTTGTGGGGAGGATGGAAGTGCTTGTGGGGAGGATGGAAGTGCTTGTGGGGAGGATGGAAGTGCTTGTGGGAGGATGGAAGTGCTTGTGGGAGGATGGAAGTGCTTGTGGGGAGGATGGAAGTGCTTGTGGGGAGGATGGAAGTGCTTGTGGGGAGGATGGAAGTGCTTGTGGAGGATGGAAGTGCTTGTGGGGAGGATGGAAGTGCTTGTGGGGAGGATGGAAGTGCTTGTGGGGAGGATGGAAGTGCTTGTGGGGAGGATGGAAGTGCTTGTGGGGAGGATGGAAGTGCTTGTGGGGAGGATGGAAGTGCTTGTGGGGAGGATGGAAGTGCGTGTGGGGAGGATGGAAGTGCTTGTGGGGAGGATGGAAGTGCTTGTGGGGAGGATGGAAGTGCTTGTGGGGAGGATGGAAGTGCTTGTGGGGAGGATGGAAGTGCTTGTGGGAGGATGGAAGTGCTTGTGGGGAGGATGGAAGTGCTTGTGGGGAGGATGGAAGTGCTTGTGGGGAGGATGGAAGTGCTTGTGGGGAGGATGGAAGTGCTTGTGGGGAGGATGGAAGTGCTGTGGGGAGGATGGAAGTGCTTGTGGGGAGGATGGAAGTGCTTGTGGGGAGGATGGAAGTGCGTGTGGGAGGATGGAAGTGCTTGTGGGGAGGATGGAAGTGCTTGTGGGGAGGATGGAAGTGCTTGTGGGGAAGGATGGAAGTGCTTGTGGGGAGGATGGAAGTGCTTGTGGGAGGATGGAAGTGCTTGTGGGGAGGATGGAAGTGCTTGTGGGAGGATGGAAGTGCTTGTGGGGAGGATGGAAGTGCTTGTGGGGAGGATGGAAGTGCTTGTGGGAGGATGGAAGTGCTTGTGGGGAGGATGGAAGTGCTTGGAGGATGGAAGTGCTTGTGGGAGGATGGAAGTGCTTGTGGAAGGATGGAAGTGCTTGTGGGGAGGATGGAAGTGCTTGTGGGGAGGATGGAAGTGCTTGTGGGGAGGATGGAAGTGCTTGGGGGAGGATGGAAGTGCTTGTGGGAGGATGGAAGTGCTTGTGGGGAGGATGGAAGTGCTTGTGGGGAGGATGGAAGTGCTTGTGGGGAGGATGGAAGTGCTTGTGGGGAGGATGGAAGTGCTTGTGGGGAGGATGGAAGTGCTTGTGGGAGGATGGAAGTGCTTGTGGGGAGGATGGAAGTGCTTGTGGGAGGATGGAAGTGCTTGTGGGAGGATGGAAGTGCTTGTGGAAGGATGGAAGTGCTTGTGGGGAGGATGGAAGTGCTTGTGGGGAGGATGGAAGTGCTTGTGGGAGGATGGAAGTGCTTGTGGGGAGGATGGAAGTGCTTGTGGGGAGGATGGAAGTGCTTGTGGGAGGATGGAAGTGCTTGTGGAGGATGGAAGTGCTTGGGGGAGGATGGAAGTGCTTGTGGGGAGGATGGAAGTGTGTGGGGAGGATGGAAGTGCTTGTGGGGAGGATGGAAGTGCTTGGGGAGGATGGAAGTGCTTGTGGGGAGGATGGAAGTGCTTGTGGGGAGGATGGAAGTGCTTGTGGGGAGGATGGAAGTGCTTGTGGGGAGGATGGAAGTGCTTGTGGGGAGGATGGAAGTGCTTGTGGGGAGGATGGAAGTGCTTGTGGGGAGGATGGAAGTGCTTGTGGGGAGGATGGAAGTGCTTGTGGGAGGATGGAAGTGCTTGTGGGGAGGATGGAAGTGCTTGTGGGGAGGATGGAAGTGCTTGTGGGAGGATGGAAGTGCTTGTGGGGAGGATGGAAGTGCTTGTGGGGAGGATGGAAGTGCTTGTGGGGAGGATGGAAGTGCTTGTGGGGAGGATGGAAGTGCTTGTGGGGAGGATGGAAGTGCTTGTGGGAGGATGGAAGTGCTTGTGGGGAGGATGGAAGTGCTTGTGGGGAGGATGGAAGTGCTTGTGGGGAGGATGGAAGTGCTTGTGGGGAGGATGGAAGTGCTTGTGGGAGGATGGAAGTGCTTGTGGGAGGATGGAAGTGCTTGTGGGGAGGATGGAAGTGCTTGGGGAGGATGGAAGTGCTTGGGGGAGGATGGAAGTGCTTGTGGGAGGATGGAAGTGCTTGTGGGGAGGATGGAAGTGCTTGTGGGGAGGATGGAAGTGCTTGTGGGAGGATGGAAGTGCTTGTGGGGAGGATGGAAGTGCTTGTGGGGAGGATGGAAGTGCTTGTGGGGAGGATGGAAGTGCTTGGGGAGGATGGAAGTGCTTGTGGGGAGGATGGAAGTGCGTTGTGGGGAGGATGGAAGTGCTTGTGGGGAGGATGGAAGTGCTTGTGGGAGGATGGAAGTGCTTGTGGGGAGGATGGAAGTGCTTGTGGGAGGATGGAAGTGCTTGTGGGGAGGATGGAAGTGCTTGTGGGGAGGATGGAAGTGCTTGTGGGGAGGATGGAAGTGCTTGTGGGGAGGATGGAAGTGCTTGTGGGAGGATGGAAGTGAAGTGCTGTGGGGAGGATGGAAGTGCTTGTGGGAGGATGGAAGTGCTTGTGGGGAGGATGGAAGTGCTTGTGGGGAGGATGGAAGTGCTTGTGGAGGATGGAAGTGCTTGTGGGGAGTGCTTGTGGGGAGGATGGAAGTGCTTGTGGGGAGGATGGAAGTGCTTGTGGGGAGGATGGAAGTGCTTGTGGGAGGATGGAAGTGCTTGTGGGGAGGATGGAAGTGCTTGTGGGGAGGATGGAAGTGCTTGTGGGAGGATGGAAGTGCTTGTGGGAGGATGGAAGTGCTTGTGGGGAGGATGGAAGTGCTTGTGGGGAGGATGGAAGTGCTTGTGGGGAGGATGGAAGTGCTTGTGGGGAGGATGGAAGTGCTTGTGGGAGGATGGAAGTGCTTGTGGGGAGGATGGAAGTGCTTGTGGGGAGGATGGAAGTGCTTGTGGGGAGGATGGAAGTGCTTGTGGGGAGGATGGAAGTGCTTGTGGGGAGGATGGAAGTGCTTGTGGGGATGATGGAAGTGCTTGTGGGGAGATGGAAGTGCTTGTGGGAGGATGGAAGTGCTTGTGGAGGATGGAAGTGCTTGTGGGGAGGATGGAAGTGCTTGTGGGGAGGATGGAAGTGCTTGTGGGAAGGATGGAAGTGCTTGTGGAGAGATGGAAGTGCTTGTGGGAGGATGGAAGTGCGCTGTGGGGAGATGGAAGTGCTTGTGGAAGGATGGAAGTGCGTGTGGGAGGATGGAAGTGCTTGTGGGGAGGATGGAAGTGCTTGTGGAGGATGGAAGTGCTTGTGGGAGGATGGAATGCTGTGGGGAGGATGAAGTGCTTGGGGAGGATGGAAGTGCTTGTGGGGAGGATGGAAGTGCTTGTGGGGAGGATGGAAGTGCTTGTGGGGAGGATGGAAGTGCTTGTGGGAGGATGGAAGTGCTTGTGGGGAGGATGGAAGTGCTTGTGGGGAGGATGGAAGTGCTTGTGGGGAGGATGGAAGTGCTTGTGGGGAGGATGGAAGTGCTTGTGGGAGGATGGAAGTGCTTGTGGGGAGGATGGAAGTGCTTGTGGGAGGATGGAAGTGCTTTGGGGAGGATGGAAGTGCTTGTGGGGAGGATGGAAGTGCTTGTGGGGAGGATGGAAGTGCGTGTGGGGAGGATGGAAGTGCTTGTGGGGAGGATGGAAGTGCTTGTGGGAGGATGGAAGTGCTTGTGGGGAGGATGGAAGTGCTTGTGGGGAGGATGGAAGTGCTTGTGGGGAGGATGGAAGTGCTTGTGGGGAGGATGGAAGTGCTTGTGGGGAGGATGGAAGTGCTTGTGGGGAGGATGGAAGTGCTTGTGGGGAGGATGGAAGTGCTTGTGGGGAGGATGGAAGTGCTTGTGGGGAGGATGGAAGTGCTTGTGGGGAGGATGGAAGTGCTTGTGGGGAGGATGGAAGTGCTTGTGGGGAGGATGGAAGTGCTTGTGGGGAGGATGGAAGTGCTTGTGGGGAGGATGGAAGTGCTTGTGGGGAAGATGGAAGTGCTTGTGGGGAGGATGGAAGTGCTTGTGGGGAGGATGGAAGTGCTTTGGGAGGATGGAAGTGCTTGTGGGAGGATGGAAGTGCTTGTGGGGAGGATGGAAGTGCTTGTGGGGAGGATGGAAGTGCTTGTGGGAAGGATGGAAGTGCTTGTGGGAGGATGGAAGTGCTTGTGGGAGGATGGAAGTGCTTGTGGGGAGAATGGAAGTGCTTGTTGGAAGGATGGAAGTGCGTGTGGAGGATGGAAGTGCTTGTGGGGAGGATGGAAGTGCTTGTGGGAGGATGGAAGTGCTTGTGGAGAGGATGGAAGTGGTGGGGGGGATGGAAGTGCTTGGGGAGGATGGAAGTGCTTGTGGGGAGGATGGAAGTGCTTGTGGGAGGATGGAAGTGCTTGTGGGGAGGATGGAAGTGCGTGTGGGGAGGATGGAAGTGCTTGTGGGAGGATGGAAGTGCTTGGTGGAGGATGGAAGTGCTTGTGGGAGGATGGAAGTGCTGTGTGGGAGGATGGAAGTGCTTGTGGAAGGGGATGGAAGTGCGTGTGGGGAGGATGGAAGTGCTTGTGGGGAGGATGGAAGTGCTTGTGGGAGGATGGAAGTGCTTGTGGGGAGGATGGAAGTGCTTGTGGGGAGGATGGAAGTGCTTGTGGGAGGATGGAAGTGCTTGTGGGGAGGATGGAAGTGCTTGGTGGAGGATGGAAGTGCTTGTGGGGAGGATGGAAGTGCTTGTGGGGAGGATGGAAGTGCTGTGTGGGGAGGATGGAAGTGCTTGTGGGGAGGATGGAAGTGTGTGGGGAGGATGGAAGTGCTTGTGGGAGGATGGAAGTGCGTGTGGGGAGGATGGAAGTGCTTGTGGGGAGGATGGAAGTGCTTGTGGGGAGGATGGAAGTGCTTGGGGAGGATGGAAGTGCTTGTGGGGAGGATGGAAGTGCTTGTGGGGAGGATGGAAGTGCTTGTGGGGAGGATGGAAGTGCTTGTGGGGAGGATGAAGTGCT
>NW_027191099.1:0-17460 GCF_040958095.1 Procambarus clarkii
TATTGTACAGGCATCAAACATCGCCACAAAAACGCCAAAGCAACTAAAATAACAAAACGCATAACACACACACAACACAAACACCGTGTACCAAGACACAAAAATACATTACAGGTACTGAATACCATCCAAACAGTACACACCGCAACAGCAGCGACACACGAAAGATAAATATAACGCTCACAACATATCACAATATGAAATAAGTAACAACGAAGGAAAGAAGAACTCTCGCCAAAAATATAAAAATCATTGCAGGACTAAGAGAACCACAGAGAAAAAAAAACCTACAGCAAACTCAAACACCTCACATACGCCCCTGTAAACTACCGATCAAACACCCTCAGAAAAGTCCGCCGCAACCACCACATAATATACAACAAAAAGCCGAAAACCTGACTCACATCGTTTCACCCTCCATCCTACTAACCTAAAAACAAAAACCATAATCCGAAATCAATACCCCCATACTGCATTTCGAATTTTCGTGTTCCCATGAGAAAACGACAACAGGAAGTCAGAACACCAAACTGATAGGCTGGTTTCAACATTAACATCAATTTTTTAAATTTGAACGGCCATTCGTAAAACCATTTTGTGAATTATTTTATGTCTTTAAAGATGAAGACGAATGGTATTTGCATTTATCGATTCAATTAACTTTCCAACAATTGATGGTAGGCCAATTGGCCGATAGTTTGACGCAAGTAATCTATCTCCTTTCTTAAAAATTGGTACCACATTAGCAACCTTCCATGACTCCAGTTTTTCTGCATTCTACCAAACTGATTTATTAAATTTGGTAGACAATGGCTTACAGCTCACAAAGCTTCTCTTTGCATTCTTTAAGCACCCAGACAAACATTTCGTCAGTCCCTGATATTTGTTTGGTTTGAGTTTTTGTTTCAGAATATTTGATTATTAACATCATCCCTGATAACTGTTTAATTAGCCAATCTGTTCTTGTCCCCGCCCACATAGACTTGTTCGGCTGATGGCAGAGTGTTAAATTCCTCCTTAGTAAATACAGTGATAAAAAATTCATAAAAAATACTACTCATCTCCTCATCATTATCCGTTATCTGATCTGTCACAGTTTTTAATTAACCTATCCTTTCCCTAACCTTTGTTCGATATAACTAAAAACCATTTCGGATTTGCCCTTGCTTGTTCTGGTAAACGATCTTTATAGTTTCATTATGCCCTCTTTATCTCTTTTTTTTTAACATTTCCATCCAGTTGTACGAATTCTTGTTCTAAACTGACTTACCCATTCTTAATCCTTTTGTACTATCATTTTATTCCAGCATAATTGAGGTTGATATCGGTAAGGTTTGTGATGTCATGTACATTGATTTTGCAAAGCTTTTGATACAGTGCCACAGGAAAACTGATTAAAAAGATTGAGGCTCATGGTAATAGGGGTGCGATCTTAAGATGGATTAGGGCATGGCTTGGCCAAAGGAACCAGAGAGTTAGTATAAATGGGAATAATCAGAGTAGGATAGTGTTGTAAGTGGAGAGCCTCAAGGCTCTGTCCTGGGACCTCTGTTATTCATTTATATAAATAAAAATCTTCATCTTCAGATGAAGATGCCAAAATTGTCATCTTCAATCCAATGCCCCCAGAAATCACAAGAGACAAGCCCATGACATCAACCTAACAAAAGAAATGTTAAATAAAAATACTTGATTAATAGACAAAATGTAAGGTTTTGACGCTAGTTAATGATGGCAGAGATACAAGCTAGATGGTGTTGAGATTGCGAAGTAGGATTCCCAAAGAGATCTTGGAGTTATGATTAAAAAGAATTTAAAATCAACACTTCAATGCATGAATGTTCATGATAAGGAAAATAGGACACTAGGATTTTTTAATCGAAGCGTTAGTAACAAGACACCTGGAGATGTTCTGCAGCTCTGGTTAGACCCCACTTAGATTATGCAGTTTAGTTTTGATCGTCATACTATAGAATAGATATAAATTCCCTATAACGTGTCCATTGTAAGATACCAAAGTTAATCCCCCAAAATAGAAGCATGTCATATGAGGAGAGATTGACAAAGCTTAAATTACTTTCACTAGAAAGGCAAAGAACTAGGGAATACATAATAGATGTGTACAAGGGAATGATTAGAGAAAACAAAGGGAATATTAAATGGGGTATTAAAATTATAAGCACAAGACCGAACACGAAACAATAAAAATTAGTTGTTAGATATAGGAAAGACCTGGGTAAATACTCGTTCGGTAACAGGGTATTTGATTTGCGGAGCCACATGCAGTGTAACATAATAGAAGTATAGATATACTTCTGGTTTGGTATTAGTACTGGCATTAGTATTGGTACTGCCATTATTTATTTATTTATTTATTTATTTATGCATATACAAGAATGTACATAAGGAATGTGAGGATACAAATATGGTAATTACAGTCTGTAAAGCCACTAGCACGCGCAGCGTTTCGGGCAGGTCCTTAATCTAAGAAAATTTTAAGGAGGTAAATACTTGCAAAATTATAGACAAAAAATGATAACAGATTACATGAAATGAAAAAAAAGATGAGAGAAAATTGTAGGTACAGTATATTAAAGCACATAGGTAGCTAAGATTGATTGCAATGACAGCTTGAATGGTAGTTGACAAAAAAATTGGTAGGCATAATACAGCAGAAACAATATAAGATTGGTTGCAATGACAGCTTGAATGGTAGTTGACAAAAATTGGTAGTCACAATACAGCATATGGCTAGCACATAAAAGAAGACAGCAATGAACACAATGATAAGGTTGTTTGAAATTACATAAAAATTAGGAGATTGGGTAACACTAGGTACAGAGCAAATTTAAAGCTCAGTGTAGGAAACTAAGAAGATGAAGTTAGGTACTTTTTGGTTTGCTCTTAAATAAGGCAAAAGTTTTACAGTTTTTCAATTCACTAGAGAGTGAGTTCCATAAACTAGGTCCCTTAATTTGCATAGAGTGTTTACACAGATTAAGTTTGACCCTGGGGATATCAAAGAGATATTTATTTCTGGTGTGGTGATAATGGGGTACTATTACATCTGTCCAGGGAGAGTTTCAGAGCATGGTTTGCATTTAAGAACAGCGTTTTGTAAATGTAGTTGACACAAGAGAATGTGTGGAGGGAGTTAATATTTAGCAAGTTAAGGGATTTAAACAAGGGAGCTGAGTGTTGTCTGAAAGCTGAGTTAGTTATCATTCTGATAGCAGATTTTTGCTGTGTGATGATGGGTTTAAGGTGGTTTGCAGTGGTAGACCCCCATGCACAGATACCATAATTAAGATAGGGGGTAAATTAAATTACTAATTATTATTAGTACTGGCATTAGTATTGGTACTGGTATTTATATTAGTACTGGTATTAGTACCAGTACTATCATTAGTATTAGTTCTGGTATTAGTATTGGTTCTGGTATTAGTATTGGTTCTGGTGATGGTATTCGTAATGGTGATAGTATTAGTACTGGTATTGATATTAGTTCTGGCAATAGTATTAGTTCATGCCTTAGTATTAGAACTGGAATTAGTACGAATACTATCTGGTGATGGTATTCGTACTGGTGATAATATTAGTACTGGTATTTGTATTAGTTCAGGGAATAGTTTTAGTTCAGGTATTATTATTAATACTGGTATTGGTATTAATACTGGTATTGGTATTAGTTCTGGTAATACTATTAGTTCAGGAAATAGTATTAGTACTGGTATTGCAAGTACTTGTTACTTAGTAACAAGAAACCGGGTGTTGTTCTTCAGCTATATCTTGCTCTGGTTATTTCCTATTTAGATTATGCAGTTCAGTTTTGGTCGCTGTACAATAGAATAGATAGAAATTCACTTGAACGTGTCCTGCGTAGGATGGCTTAGTTAATTCCCCAAATTAGAAATCTTATGTACTTATGTACGTTGGTTGGACATGTATACGAGTGGGATTTGCTGGCTATAGATAGGAGCTGCCTTGCATGGGCCAATAGGCCTACTGCAGTTACGCAGTTACCTTTGTTCTTATGTTCTTAAGTAGGATCTTTTGATTGTAGACATATACATGAATGAGATTGGGTGATTATAAATATGAGCTGCCTCGTATTGGCCAATTGGCCTTCTGCAGTTACCTTCATTATGTTCTTACATTTTCTATAAATGTAAAGATTTAGGGGTGACATGATTGAAGTGTTTTTGGTTACGTGAGGTGCTCTTGAGGTGTCAATGTGTATATAAGGTGCATTACGATGGCATTTATTTCAATAGAGATCAGTGAACGCAAGACGCATTGACCTGCTTTGCTGCCTGGCCTCTAACGTTTGATTCTTGTGATGGATGTCAGCGATGAAAACACGACCGTCGTCAGAGGGCACAATATTGGGCCCTTTCGTTTGCCAGCAGCTACTGACGATAGGTCGGAGAAAGCCTGTGGCTTAGATTATCACCAGCAAAGGCTGTTATCTCCCTTACGCTACCATCCATACTGGCGGTCGTTAAGCATGTGGAAGTCTCGTTACCAAAGTAGGTGCCTTTGGAAACAGCCAATAATATGCACGGATGCTGAGTATGCTAAACCGAAAGTTGGTGTGAACTCTGCTCTCCAGAGGGATGCTGCCGAAAACAACGTTCGTAAATTGTACCATTCTTCTGATGAAGAAAACCACATTACGGTTGATGGTGACAGTAAATCGGAAATTATTGTAATTTACCAGAACACTCTTAGCGCTGATTCGCTGAACATTGATACTGGTTATGAGGCTGACGATGATATCACTGATGACGAAGTCACAATGTGTAACGATGACCCTCTTGATTTTGCTTCACAGAACAGTGATACTAATGAGGAGGCTGAGAGTGGTGAATTCACAATGTTTCCTCTCTGCTCACGGAAGCTGAATGAAGAGAGGAGTGCAAACATCGTCCAAAAGATCGAGGACTTTCTCAGGTTGATGAGGGTCAATAATCAACTAAACATGTAATATCAAAATAAATGTTACTTTACTTATTGTTTGTTTGTATTACTCTCAAAATTATAAATCTTAGAAATTTTACTTTTTGTGAAAACTGTTAACAACACAAAACCCATAATTGAACATTATCTATAACAAGCAGGTAAGAATTGCCTTATAATAAAAATGTTTGTTAGTTACTACTTTGGGCGACCAATTTTACTAATGGCAATTAGTTAATTTAGACACCTAACCCACAATTTTTTTCTCTCTCTATTGGGAACAACATATCAATACAAAATCAAAAGCATAAGAAAATATAATATAATATCACAGGAAACACAAAAGATGAAGAAGTACACCAGTGCAATTAGACTGTTTATAAAAAAAGTTCAGTATTATGCAAAGTAAAACTGGACCATATCACACCAGCAGAACAACAGACGGTCATTGTTTATATCAATAAAAGACATCAAAACAATACAGGGAAATGCACAGGAATAAAACACACCACCCACACGGTGCCATGATGATATATTAGGCCCTATAACACTGGTACGTTACCACTACCACAAGTCTGAGATGGTATTGTACAGGCATCAAACATCGCCACAAAAACGCCAAAGCAACTAAAATAACTAAACGCATAACACACACACACACAACACAAACACCGTGTACCAAGACACAAAAATACATTACAGGTACTGAATACAATCCAAACAGTAAACACCGCAACAGCAGCGACACACGAAAGATAAATATAACGCTCACAACATATCACAATATGAAATAAGTAACAACGAAGGAAAGAAGAACTCTCGCCAAAAATATAAAAATCATTGCAGGACTAAGAGAACCACAGAGAAAAAAAAACCTACAGCAAACTCAAACACCTCACATACGCCCCCTGTAAACTACCGATCAAACACCCTCGGAAAAGTCCGCCGCAACCACCACATAATATACAACAAAAAGCCGAAAACCTGACTCACATCGTTTCACCCTCCATCCTACTAACCTAAAAACAAAAACCATAATCCGAAATCAATACCCCCATACTGCATTTCGAATTTTCGTGTTCCCATGAGAAAACGACAACAGGAAGTCAGAACACCAAACTGATAGGCTGGTTTCAACATTAACATCAATTTTTTAAATTTGAACGGCCATTCGTAAAACCATTTTGTGAATTATTTTATGTCTTTAAAGATGAAGACGAATGGTATTTGCATTTATCGATTCGATTAACTTTCCAACAATTGATGGTAGGCCAATTGGCCGATAGTTTGACGCAAGTAATCTATCTCTTTCTTAAAAATTGGTACCACATTAGCAACCTTCCATGACTCCAGTTTTTCTGCATTCTACCAAACTGATTTATTAAATTTGGTAGACAATGGCTTACAGCTCACAAAGCTTCTCTTTGCATTCTTTAAGCACCCAGGCAAACATTTCGTCAGTCCCTGATATTTGTTTGGTTTGAGTTTTTGTTTCAGAATATTTGATTATTAACATCATCCATGATAACTGTTTAATTAGCCAATCTGTCCTTGTCCCCGCCCACATAGACTTGTTCGGCTGATGCCAGAGTGTTAAATTCCTCCTTAGTAAATACAGTGATAAAAAATTCATAAAAAATACTACTCATCTCCTCATCATTATCCGTTATCTGATCTGTCACAGTTTTTAATTAACCTATCCTTTCCCTAACCTTTGTTCGATATAACTAAAAACCATTTCGGATTTGCCCTTGCTTGTTCTGGTAAACGATCTTTATAGTTTCATTATGCCCTCTTTATCTCTTTTTTTTAACATTTCCATCCCGTTGTACGAATTCTTGTTCTAAACTGACTTACCCATTCTTAATCCTTTTGTACTATCATTTTATTCCAGCATAATTGAGGTTGATATCGGTAAGGTTTGTGATGTCATGTACATTGATTTTGCAAAGCTTTTGATACAGTGCCACAGGAAAACTGATTAAAAAGATTGAGGCTCATGGTAATAGGGGTGCGATCTTAAGATGGATTAGGGCATGGCTTGGCCAAAGGAACCAGAGAGTTAGTATAAATGGGAATAATCAGAGTAGGATAGTGTTGTAAGTGGAGAGCCTCAAGGCTCTGTCCTGGGACCTCTGTTATTCATTTATATAAATAAAAATCTTCATCTTCAGATGAAGATGCCAAAATTGTCATCTTCAATCCAATGCCCCCAGAAATCACAAGAGACAAGCCTATGACATCAACCTAACAAAAGAAATGTTAAATAAAAATACTTGATTAATAGACAAAATGTAAGGTTTTGACGCTAGTTAATGATGGCAGAGATACAAGCTAGATGGTGTTGAGATTGCGAAGTAGGATTCCCAAAGAGATCTTGGAGTTATGATTAAAAAGAATTTAAAATCAACACTTCAATGCATGAATGTTCATGATAGGGAAAATAGGACACTAGGATTTTTTAATCGAAGCGTTAGTAACAAGACACCTGGAGATGTTCTGCAGCTCTGGTTAGGCCCCACTTAGATTATGCAGTTTAGTTTTGATCGTCATACTATAGAATAGATATAAATTCCCTATAACGTGTCCATTGTAAGATACCAAAGTTAATCCCCCAAAATAGAAGCATGTCATATGAGGAGAGATTGACAAAGCTTAAATTACTTTCACTAGAAAGGCAAAGAACTAGGGAATACATAATAGATGTGTACAAGGGAATGATTAGAGAAAACAAAGGGAATATTAAATGGGGTATTAAAATTATAAGCACAAGACCGAACACGAAACAATAAAAATTAGTTGTTAGATATAGGAAAGACCTGGGTAAATACTCGTTCGGTAACAGGGTATTTGATTTGCGGAGCCACATGCAGTGTAACATAATAGAAGTATAGATATACTTCTGGTTTGGTATTAGTACTGGCATTAGTATTACTACTGCCATTATTATTAGTACTGGCATTAGTATTGGTACTGGTATTTATATTAGTACTGGTATTAGTATCAGTACTATCATTAGTATTAGTTCTGGTATTAGTATTGGTTCTGGTATTAGTATTGGTTCTGGTGATGGTATTCGTAATGGTGATAGTATTAGTACTGGTATTGATATTAGTTCTGGCAATAGTATTAGTTCATGCCTTAGTATTAGAACTGGAATTAGTACGAATACTATCTGGTGATGGTATTCGTACTGGTGATAATATTAGTACTGGTATTTGTATTAGTTCAGGGAATAGTTTTAGTTCAGGTATTATTATTAATACTGGTATTGGTATTAATACTGGTATTGGTATTAGTTCTGGTAATAGTATTAGTTCAGGTAATAGTATTAGTACTGGTATTAGTATTAGTACTGGTATTGCAAGTACTTGTTACTTAGTAACAAGAAACCGGGTGTTGTTCTTCAGCTATATCTTGCTCTGGTTATTTCCTATTTAGATTATGCAGTTCAGTTTTGGTCGCTGTACAATAGAATGGATAGAAATTCACTTGAACGTGTCCTGCGTAGGATGGCTTAGTTAATTCCCCAAATTAGAAATCTTATGTACTTATGTACGTTGGTTGGACATGTATACGAGTGGGATTTGCTGGCTATAGATAGGAGCTGCCTCGCATGGGCCAATAGGCCTTCTGCAGTATTATTATTAATACTGGTATTGGTATTAGTTCTGGTAATAGTATTAGTTCAGGTAATAGTATTAGTACTGGTATTAGTATTAGTTCAGGTAATAGTATTAGTATTAGTTCAGGTAATAGTATTGGTATTAGTATTAGTTCAGGTAATAGTATTGGTATTAGTATTAGTTCAGGTAATAGTATTGGTATTAGTATTAGTTCAGGTAATAGTATTGGTATTAGTATTAGTTCAGGTAATAGTATTGGTATTAGTATTAGTTCAGGTAATAGTATTGGTATTAGTATTAGTTCAGGTAATAGTATTGGTATTAGTATTAGTTCAGGTAATAGTATTGGTATTAGTATTAGTTCAGGTAATAGTATTGGTATTAGTATTAGTAATGGTATTGCCAGTACTTGTTACTTAGTAACAAGAAACCAGGTGTTGTTCTTCAGCTATATCTTGCTCTGGTTAGGCCCTAATTAGATAATGCAGTTCAGTTTTGGTCGCCGTACTATAGAATGAATAGAAATTCACTTGAACGTGTCCTGCGTAGGATGGCTTAGTTAATTCCCCAAATTAGAAATCTTATGTACTTATGTACGTTGGTTGGACATGTATATGAGTGGGATTGGCTGCCTATAGATAGGAGCTGCCTCGCATGGGCCAATAGGCCTTCTGCATTATTATTATTTATACTGGTATTGGTATTAGTTGAGGGAATAGTATTAGTACTGGTATTGCCAGTACTTGTTACTTAGTAACAAGACACCTGGTGTTGTTCTTCAGTTATATCTTGCTCTGGTTAGGCCTTATTTAAATTATGCAGTTCAGTTTTAGTAGCTGTACTATAGAATAGATAGAAATTCACTTGAACATGTCCTGCGTAGGATGACTTACTTAAATCCCCAAATTAGAAATCTTATGTACTTATTTCCGTTGGTTGGACATGTATACGAGTGGGATTTGCTGGCTATAGATAGGAGCTGCCTCGCATGGGCCAATAGGCCTTCTGCAGTATTATTATTAATACAGGTATTGGAATTAGTTCTGGTAATAGTATTAGTTCAGGTAATAGTATTAGTGCTGGTATTAGTATTAGTTCAGGTAATAGTATTAGTATTAGTTCAGGTAATAGTATTGGTATTAGTATTAGTTCAGGTAATAGTATTAGTATTAGTTCAGGTAATAGTATTGGTATTAGTATTAGTTCAGGTAATAGTATTGGTATTAGTATTAGTTCAGGTAATAGTATTGGTATTAGTATTAGTTCAGGTAATAGTATTGGTATTAGTATTAGTTCAGGTAATAGTATTGGTATTAGTATTAGTTCAGGTAATAGTATTGGTATTAGTATTAGTTCAGGTAATAGTATTGATATTAGTATTAGTTCAGGTAATAGTATTGGTATTAGTATTAGTTCAGGTAATAGTATTGGTATTAGTATTAGTTCAGGTAATAGTATTGGTATTAGTATTAGTTCAGGTAATAGTATTGGTATTAGTATTAGTTCAGGTAATAGTATTGGTATTTGTATTAGTTCAGGTAATAGTATTGGTATTAGTATTAGTAATGATATTGCCAGTACTTGTTACTTAGTAACAAGAAACCAGGTGTTGTTCTTCAGCTATATCCTGCTCTGGTTAGGCCCTAATTAGATTATGCAGTTCAGTTTTGGTCGCCGTACTATAGAATGGATAGAAATTCACTTGAACTTGTCCTTCATAGGATGACTTAGTTAATTCCCAATATTAGAAATCTTATGTACTTATGTCCGTTGGTTGGACATGTATATGAGTGGGATTGGCTGGCTATAGATAGGAGCTGCCTCCCATGGGCCAATAGGCCTTCTGCAGTATTATTAATAATACTTGTATTGGTATTTGTTCTGGTAATAGTATTAGTTCAGGTAATAGTATTAGTACTGGTATTAGTGTTAGTTCAGGTAATGGTATTAGTATTAGTAATGGTATTACCGGTACCGGCAATAGATAGGAGCTACCTCGCATGGGCCAATAGGCCTTCTGCGGTATTACTATTAATACTGGTATTGGTATTAGTTCTGGTAATAGTATTAGTTCAGGTAATAGTATTAGTACTGGTATTAGTATTAGTTCAGGTAATAGTATTGGTATTAGTAATGGTATTGCCAGTACTTGTTACTTAGTAACAAGACACCTGGAGTTGTTCATCAGCTAAATCTTGCTCTGGTTAGGCCCTATTTAGATTATGCAGTTCAGTTTTGGTTGCTGTACTATAGAATGGATAGAAATTCACTTGAACGTGTCCTGCGTAGGATTACTTAGTTAATTCCCCAAACTAGAAATCTTATGTACTTATGTCCGTTGGTTGTACATGTATATGAGTGGGATTGGCTGCCTATAGATAGGAGCTGCCTCGCATGGGCCAATAGGCCTTCTGCAGTTACGCAGTTACCTTTGTTCTTATGTTCTTAAGTAGGATCTTTTGATTGTAGACATATACATGAATGAGATTGGGTGATTATAAATATGAGCTGCCTCGTATTGGCCAATTGGCCTTCTGCAGTTACCTTCATTATGTTCTTACATTTTCTATAAAGGTAAAGATTTAGGGGTGACATGATTGAAGTGTTTTTGGTTACGTGAGGTGCTCTTGAGGTGTCAATGTGTATATAAGGTGCATTACGATGGCATTTATTTCAATAGAGATCAGTGAACGCAAGACGCATTGACCTGCTTTGCTGCCTGGCCTCTAACGTTTGATTCTTGTGATGGATGTCAGCGATGAAAACACGACCGTCGTCAGAGGGCACAATATTGGGCCCTTTCGTTTGCCAGCAGCTACTGACGATAGGTTGGAGAAAGCCTGTGGCTTAGATGATCACCAGCAAAGGCTGTTATCTCCCTTACGCTACCATCCATACTGGCGGTCGTTAAGCATGTGGAAGTCTCGTTACCAAAGTAGGTGCCTTTGGAAACAGCCAATAATATGCACGGATGCTGAGTATGCTAATCCGAAAGTTGGTGTCAACTATGCTCTCCAGAGGGATGCTGCCGAAAACAACGTTCGTAAATTGTACCATTCTTCTGATGAAGAAAACCACATTACGGTTGATGGTGACAGTAAATCGGAAATTATTGTAATTAACCAGGACACTCTTAGCGTTGATTTGCTGAACATTGATACTGGTTATGAGGCTGACGATGATATCACTGATGACGAAGTCACAATGTGTAACGATGACCCTCTTGATTTTGCTTCACAGAACAGTGATACTAATGAGGAGGCTGAGAGTGGTGAATTCACAATGTTTCCTCTCTGCTCACGGAAGCTGAATGAAGAGAGGAGTGCAAACATCGTCCAAAAGATCGAGGACTTTCTCAGGTTGATGAGGGTCAATAGTCAACTAAACATGTAATATCAAAATAAATGTTACTTTACTTATTGTTTGTTTGTATTACTCTCAAAATTATAAATCTTAGAAATTTTACTTTTTGTGAAAACTGTTAACAACACAAAACCCATAATTGAACTTTATCTATAACAAGCAGGTAAGAATTGCCTTATAATAAAAATGTTTGTTAGTTACTATTTTGGGCGACCAATTTTACTAATGGCAATTAGTTAATTTAGACACCTAACCCACAATTTTTTTCTCTCTCTATTGGGAACAACATATCAATACAAAATGAAAAGCATAAGAAAATATAATATAATATCACAGGAAACACAAAAGATGAAGAAGTACACCAGAGCAATTAGACTGTTTATAAAAAAAAGTTCAGTATTATGCAAAGTAAAACTGGACCATATCACACTAGCAGAACAACAGCCGTTTATATCAATAAAAGACATCAAAACAATACAGGGAAATGCACAGGAATAAAACACACCACCCACACGGTGCCATGATGATATATTAGGCCCTATAACACTGGTACGTTACCACTACCACAAGTCTGAGATGGTATTGTACAGGCATCAAACATCGCCACAAAAACGCCAAAGCAACTAAAATAACAAAACGCATAACACACACACAACACAAACACCGTGTACCAAGACACAAAAATACATTACAGGTACTAAATACCATCCAAACAGTACACACCGCAACAGCAGCGACACACGAAAGATAAATATAACGCTCACAACATATCACAATATGAAATAAGTAACAACGAAGGAAAGAAGAACTCTCGCCAAAAATATAAAAATCATTGCAGGACTAAGAGAACCACAGAGAAAAAAAAAACCTACAGCAAACTCAAACACCTCACATACGCCCCTGTAAACTACCGATGAAACACCCTCGGAAAAGTCCGCCGCAACCACCACATAATATACAACAAAAAGCCGAAAACCTGACTCACATCGTTTCACCCTCCATCCTACTAACCTAAAAACAAAAACCATAATCCGAAATCAATACCCCCATACTGCATTTCGAATTTTCGTGTTCTCATGAGAAAACGACAACAGGAAGTCAGAACACCAAACTGATAGGCTGGTTTCAACATTAACATCAATTTTTTAAATTTGAACGGCCATTCGTAAAACCATTTTGTGAATTATTTTATGTCTTTAAAGATGAAGACGAATGGTATTTGCATTTATCGATTCGATTAACTTTCCAACAATTGATGGTAGGCCAATTGGCCGATAGTTTGACGCAAGTAATCTATCTCCTTTCTTAAAAATTGGTACCACATTAGCAACCTTCCATGACTCCAGTTTTTCTGCATTCTACCAAACTGATTTATTAAATTTGGTAGACAATGGCTTACAGCTCACAAAGCTTCTCTTTGCATTCTTTAAGCACCCAGGCAAACATTTCGTCAGTCCCTGATATTTGTTTGGTTTGAGTTTTTGTTTCAGAATATTTGATTATTAACATCATCCCTGATAACTGTTTAATTAGCCAATCTGTCCTTGTCCCCGCCCACATAGACTTGTTCGGCTGATGGCAGAGTGTTAAATTCCTCCTTAGTAAATACAGTGATAAAAAATTCATAAAAAATACTACTCATCTCTTCATCATTATCCATTATCTGATCTGTCACAGTTTTTAATTAACCTATCCTTTCCCTAACCTTTGTTCGATATAACTAAAAACCATTTCGGATTTGCCCTTGCTTGCCCTGGTAAACGATCTTTATAGTTTCATTATGCCCTCTTTATCTCATTTTTTTAACATTTCCATCCAGTTGTACGAATTCTTGTTCTAAACTGACTTACCCATTCTTAATCCTTTTGTACTATCATTTTATTCCAGCATAATTGAGGTTGATATCGGTAAGGTTTGTGATGTCATGTACATTGATTTTGCAAAGCTTTTGATACAGTGCCACAGGAAAACTGATTAAAAAGATTGAGGCTCGTGGTAATAGGGGTGCGATCTTAAGATGGATTAGGGCATGGCTTGGCCAAAGGAACCAGAGAGTTAGTATAAATGGGAATAATCAGAGTAGGATAGTGTTGTAAGTGGAGAGCCTCAAGGCTCTGTCCTGGGACCTCTGTTATTCATTTATATAAATAAAAATCTTCATCTTCAGATGAAGATGCCAAAATTGTCATCTTCAATCCAATGCCCCCAGAAATCACAAGAGACAAGCCCATGACATCAACCTAACAAAAGAAATGTTAAATAAAAATACTTGATTAATAGACAAAATGTAAGGTTTTGACGCTAGTTAATGATGGCAGAGATACAAGCTAGATGGTGTTGAGATTGCGAAGTAGGATTTCCAAAGAGATCTTGGAGTTATGATTAAAAAGAATTTAAAATCAACACTTCAATGCATGAATGTTCATGATAAGGAAAATAGGACACTAGGATTTTTTAATCGAAGCGTTAGTAACAAGACACCTGGAGATGTTCTGCAGCTCTGGTTAGGCCCCACTTAGATTATGCAGTTTAGTTTTGATCGTCATACTATAGAATAGATATAAATTCCCTATAACGTGTCCATTGTAAGATACCAAAGTTAATCCCCCAAAATAGAAGCATGTCATATGAGGAGAGATTGACAAAGCTTAAATTACTTTCACTAGAAAGGCAAAGAACTAGGGAATACATAATAGATGTGTACAAGGGAATGATTAGAGAAAACAAAGGGAATATTAAATGGGGTATTAAAATTATAAGCACAAGACCGAACACGAAACAATAAAAATTAGTTGTTAGATATAGGAAAGACCTGGGTAAATACTCGTTCGGTAACAGGGTATTTGATTTGCGGAGCCACATGCAGTGTAACATAATAGAAGTATAGATATACTTCTGGTTTGGTATTAGTACTGGCATTAGTATTGGTACTGCCATTATTATTAGTACTGGCATTAGTATTGGTACTGGTATTTATATTAGTACTGGTATTAGTATCAGTACTATCATTAGTATTAGTTCTGGTATTAGTATTGGTTCTGGTATTAGTATTGGTTCTGGTGATGGTATTCGTAATGGTGATAGTATTAGTACTGGTATTGATATTAGTTCTGGCAATAGTATTAGTTCATGCCTTAGTATTAGAACTGGAATTAGTACGAATACTATCTGGTGATGGTATTCGTACTGGTGATAATATTAGTACTGGTATTTGTATTAGTTCAGGGAATAGTTTTAGTTCAGGTATTATTATTAATAATGGTATTGGTATTAATACTGGTATTGGTATTAGTTCTGGTAATAGTATTAGTTCAGGTAATAGTATTAGTACTGGTATTAGTATTAGTACTGGTATTGCAAGTACTTGTTACTTAGTAACAAGAAACCGGGTGTTGTTCTTCAGCTATATCTTGCTCTGGTTATTTCCTATTTAGATTATGCAGTTCAGTTTTGGTCGCGGTACAATAGAATGGATAGAAATTCACATGAACGTGTCCTGCGTAGGATGGCTTAGTTAATTCCCCAAATTAGAAATCTTATGTACTTATGTACGTTGGTTGGACATGTATACGAGTGGGATTTGCTGGCTATAGATAGGAGCTGCCTCACATGGGCCAATAGGCCTTCTGCAGTTACGCAGTTACCTTTGTTCTTATGTTCTTAAGTAGGATCTTTTGATTGTAGACATATACATGAATGAGATTGGGTGATTATAAATATGAGCTGCCTCGTATTTGCCAATTGGCCTTCTGCAGTTACCTTCATTATGTTCTTACATTTTCTATAAAGGTAAAGATTTAGGGGTGACATGATTGAAGTGTTTTTGGTTACGTGAGGTGCTCTTGAGGTGTCAATGTGTATATAAGGTGCATTACGATGGCATTTATTTCAATAGAGATCAGTGAACGCAAGACGCATTGACCTGCTTTGCTGCCTGGCCTCTAACGTTTGATTCTTGTGATGGATGTCAGCGATGAAAACACGACCGTCGTCAGAGGGCACAATATTGGGCCCTTTCGTTTGCCAGCAGCTACTGACGATAGGTCGGAGAAAGCCTGTGGCTTAGATTATCACCAGCAAAGGCTGTTATCTCCCTTACGCTACCATCCATACTGGCGGTCGTTAAGCATGTGGAAGTCTCGTTACCAAAGTAGGTGCCTTTGGAAACAGCCAATAATATGCACGGATGCTGAGTATGCTAAACCGAAAGTTGGTGCCAACTCTGCTCTCCAGAGGGATGCTGCCGAAAACAACGTTCGTAAATTGTACCATTCTTCTGATGAAGAAAACCACATTACGGTTGATGGTGACAGTAAATCGGAAATTATTGTAATTTACCAGGACACTCTTAGCGCTGATTCGCTGAACATTGATACTGGTTATGAGGCTGACGATGATATCACTGATGACGAAGTCACAATGTGTAACGATGACCCTCTTGATTTTGCTTCACAGAACAGTGATACTAATGAGGAGGCTGAGAGTGGTGAATTCACAATGTTTCCTCTCTGCTCACGGAAGCTGAATGAAGAGAGGAGTGCAAACATCGTCCAAAAGATCGAGGACTTTCTCAGGTTGATGAGGGTCAATAATCAACTAAACATTTAATATCAAAATAAATGTTACTTTACTTATTGCTTGTTTGTATTACTCTCAAAATTATAAATCTTAGAAATTTTACTTTTTGTGAAAACTGTTAACAACATAAAACCCATAATTGAACATTATCTATAACAAGCAGGTAAGAATTGCCTTATAATAAAAATGTTTGTTAGTTACTACTTTGGGCGACCAATTTTACTAATGGCAATTAGTTAATTTAGACACCTAACCCACAATTTTTTTCTCTCTCTATTGGGAACAACATATCAATACAAAATGAAAAGCATAAGAAAATATAATATAATATCACAGGAAACACAAAAGATGAAGAAAGTACACCAGTGCAATTAGACTGTTTATAAAAAAAGTTCAGTATTATGCAAAGTAAAACTGGACCATATCACACCAGCAGAACAACAGACGGTCATTGTTTATATCAATAAAAGACATCAAAACAATACAGGGAAATGCACAGGAATAAACACACCACCCACACGGTGCCATGATGATATATTAGGCCCTATAACACTGGTACCTTACCACTACCACAAGTCTGAGATGGTATTGTACAGGCATCAAACATCGCCACAAAAACGCCAAAGCAACTAAAATAACAAAATGCATAACACACACACACACAACACAAACACCGTGTACCAAGACACAAAAATACATTACAGGTACTAAATACCATCCAAACAGTACACACCGCAACAGCAGCGACACACGAAAGATAAATATAACGCTCACAACATATCACAATATGAAATAAGTAACAACGAAGGAAAGAAGAACTCTCGCCAAAAATATAAAAATCATTGCAGGACTAAGAGAACCACAGAGAAAAAAAAAACCTACAGCAAACTCAAACACCTCACATACGCCCCTGTAAACTACCGATGAAACACCC
>NW_027191100.1:0-17445 GCF_040958095.1 Procambarus clarkii
TTCGCCGCTACCGGCGAAAATAGCGCGATTTTTGCCGCTACCGGCCAAAAAAAACCGCGCGATTTTCGCCGCTAGCGGCCAAAAAACCGCGCGATTTTCGCCGCTAGCGGCCAAAAACCATGCGATTTTCGCAGCTGGCGTGCAAAAATCGCAATTTTCGCCGCTACCGGCCAAAAATAGCGCGATTTTCGCCGCTTACGGCCTAAAACCGTGCATTTATCGCCGCTAGCGGCCAAAAATCGGGCGATTTTCGCCGCTTGCGGCCTAAAACCGTGCAGTTTTCGACGCTAGCGGCCAGAAACATGCGATTTTTGCAGCTGGCGGGCTAAAATCGCGCGAATTTCGCCGCTACCTGCCAAAAATCGACCGATTTTCGCCGCTAGCGGCCAAAAAAAAAAAAAAAAAAACGGGCAATTTTCGCCGCTAGCGGCCAAAAATCGTGCAAATTTCGACGCTAGCGGCCAAAAATCGTGCGAATTTCGCCGCTAGCGGCCAAAAATCGCGCGATTTTCGCCCCTAGCGGCCAGAAACCATGCGATTTTTGCAGCTGGCGGGCAAAAATCGCGTGAATTTCGCCGCTACCTGCCAAAAATCGACCGATTTTTGCCGCTAGCGGCAAAAAAAGGGGCTATTTTCGCCGCTAGCGGCCAAAAATGGGGCAATTTTCGCCGTTAGCGGCCAAAAATCGTGCAAATTTCGACGCTAGCGGCCAAAAATCGTGCGAATTTCGCTCCTAGCGGCCAAAAATCGCGCGATTTTCGCTGCTAGCGGCCAGAAACTATGCGATTTTTGCAGCTGGCGGGCAAAAATAGCGATTTTCGCCGCTACCGGCCAAAAATAGCGCGATTTTCGCTGCTAGCGGCCAAAAACCGTGCGATTTTCGCCGCTAGCGGCCAAAAATCGGGCGGTTTTGGCGGCTAACGGCCAAAAACCGCGCTATTTTCGACGCTAGCGGCCAGAAACCATGCGATTTTTGCAGCTGGCCGGCAAAAATCGCGCGAATTTCGCCGATACCTGCCAAAAATCGACATATTTCGCCGCAAGCGGCCAAAAAAGGGGCTATTTTCGCCGCTAGCGGCCAAAAATGGGGCGATTTTCACGGCTAGATGGCAAAAATCGTGCAAATTTCGACGCTAGCGGCCAGAAACTATGCGATTTTTGCAGCTGGCGGGCAAAAATAGCGCGATTTTCGCCGCTACCGGCCAAAAACCGCGCGATTTTCGCCGCTAGCGGCCAAAAACATGCGATTTTCGCAGCTGGCGGGCACAAATCGCGATTTTCGCCGCTACCGGCCAAAAATAGCGCGATTTTCGCAGCTAGCGGCCAAAAACCGTGCGATTTTCGCCGCTAGCGGCCAAAAATCGGGCGGTTTTTGCCGCTAACGGCCAAAAACCGCGCTATTTTCGACGCTAGCGGCCAGAAACCATGCGATTTTTGCAGCTGGCGGGCAAAAATCGCGAGAATTTCGCCGCTACCTGCCAAAAATCGACCGATTTTCGCCGCTAGCGGCCAAAAATGGGGCGATTTTCACGGCTAGCGGCCAAAAATCGCGCAAATTTCGTACTAGTGGCCAGAAACTTTGCGATTTTTGCAGCTGGCGGGCAAAAATAGCGCGATTTTCGCCGCTACCGGCCAAAAACCGCGCGATTTTCGCCGCTTGCGGCCAAAAACGGTGCGGTTTTCGACGCTAGCGGCCAGAAACCATGCGATTTTTGCAGCTGGCGGGCAAAAATCGCGAGAATTTCGCCGCTACCTGCCAAAAATCGACCGATTTTCGCCGCTAGCGGCCAAAAAACGGGCAATTTTCGCCGCTAGCGGCCAAAAATGAGGCGATTTTCGCCGCTAGCGGCCAAAAATCGTGCAAATTTCGCCGCTAGCGGCCAAAAATCGTGCAAATTTCGCCGCTAGCGGCCAAAAATCGTGCAAATTTCGCCGCTAGCGGCCAAAAACTATGCGATTTTTGCAGCTGGCGGGCAAAAATCGCGTGAATTTCGACGCTACCTGCCAAAAAAGGGCCTATTTTCGCCGCTAGCGGCCAAAAACGGGGCTATTTTCGCCGCTAGCGGCCAAAAATGGGGCGATTTTCGCCGTTAGCGGCCAAAAATCGTGCGATTTTCGCCGCTAGCGGCCAGAAACTTTGCGATTTTTGCAGCTGGCGGGCAAAAATAGCGCGATTTTCGCCGCTACAGGCCAAAAAACCGCGCTATTTTCGACGCTAGCGGCCAGAAACCATGCGATTTTTGCAGCTGGCGGGCAAAAATCGCGTAAATTGCGCCGCTACCTGCCAAAAATCGACCGATTTTCGCCGCTAGCGGCCAAAAATCGTGCGATTTTCGCAGCTAGCGGCCAAAAACATGCGATTTTCGCAGCTGGCGGGCAAAAATCGCGATTTTCGCCGCTACCGGCCAAAAATACCGCGATTTTCGCCTCTAGCGGCCAAAAACATGCGATTTTCGCAGCTGGCGTGCAAAAATCGCGATTTTCGCCGCTACTGGCCAAAAATAGCGCGATTTCGCCGCTTGCGCGCCAAAAACCGTGCGGTTTTCGCCGCTAGCGGCCAAAAATCGGGCGGTTTTTGCGGCTAACGGCCGAAAACCGCGCTATTGTTCGAACGCTAGCGGCCAGAAACCATGCGATTTTTGCAGCTGGCGGGCAAAAATAGCGCGATTTTTCGCCGCTACAGGCCAAAAAACCGCGCTATTTTTTCGACGCTAGCGCCAGAAACCATGCGATTTTTTGCAGCTGGCCGGGCCAAAAATAGCGCGATTTTCGCCGCTACCGCGCCCAAAAAACCGCGCGATTTTCGCCGCTAGCGGCCAAAAAACATGCGATTTTCGCAGCTGGCGGGCACAAATCGCGATTTTCGCGCCGCTACCGCCAAAAATCGCGCGAATTTCGCCGCTACTGCCAAAAATCGAACCGATTTTCGCCGCTAGCGGCCAAAAAAGGGGCTATTTTCGCCACTAGCGGCCAAAAATCGGGCGATTTTTGCCCCTAAACGGCCGAAAACCGCGCTATTTTTCGACGCAAGCGGCCAGAAACCATGCGATTTTTTTGCAGCTGGCGGGCAAAAACTAGCGCGATTTCGCCGCTACGGCCAAAAACCGCGCGATTTTTCGCTGCTAGCGGCCAAAACATGACGATTTCTCGCAGCTGGCGGGCAAAAATCGCGATTTTCGCCGCTACCGGCCAAAAATAGCGCGATTTTCGCCTCTAGCGGCCAAAAACCATGCGATTTTCGCAGCTGGCGTGCAAAAATCGCGATTTTCGCCGCTACCGGCCAAAAATAGCGCGATTTCGCCGCTTGCGGCCAAAAACCGTGCGGTTTTCGACGCTAGCGGCCAGAAACCATGCGATTTTTGCAGCTGGCGGGCAAAAATCGCGTGAATTTCGCCGCCTACCTGCCAAAAATCGACCGATTTCGCCGCAAGCGGCCAAAAAAGGGGCTATTTTCGCCGCTAGCGGCCAAAAATGGGGCGATTTTCACGGCTAGATGGCAAAAATCGTGCAAATTTCGTCGCTAGCGGCCAGAAACTATGCGATTTTTGCAGCTGGCGGGCAAAAATAGCGCGATTTTCGCCGCTACCGGCCAAAAACCGCGCGATTTTCGCCGCTAGCGGCCAAAAACATGCGATTTTCGCAGCTGGCGGGCACAAATCGCGATTTTCGCCGCTACCGGCCAAAAATAGCGCGATTTTCGCAGCTAGCGGCCAAAAACCGTGCGATTTTCGCCGCTAGCGGCCAAAAATCGGGCGGTTTTTGCCGCTAACGGCCAAAAACCGCGCTATTTTCGACGCTAACGGCCAGAAACCATGCGATTTTTGCAGCTGGCGGGCAAAAATCGCGAGAATTTCGCCGCTACCTGCCAAAAATCGACCGATTTTCGCCGCTAGCGGCCAAAAATGGGGCGATTTTCACGGCTAGCGGCCAAAAATCGCGCAAATTTCGTACTAGCGGCCAGAAACTATGCGATTTTTGCAGCTGGCGGGCAAAAATAGCGCGATTTTCGCCGCTACCGGCCAAAAACCGCGCGATTTTCGCCGCTTGCGGCCAAAAACGGTGCGGTTTTCGACGCTAGCGGCCAGAAACCATGCGATTTTTGCAGCTGGCGGGCAAAATCGCGAGAATTTCGCCGCTACCTGCCAAAAATCGACCGATATTCGCCGCTAGCGGCCAAAAAAACGGGCAATTTTCGCCACTAGCGGCCAAAATGGGGCGATTTTCGCCGCTAGCGGCAAAAAATCGTGCAAATTTCGCCGCTAGCGGCCAAAAATCGTGCAAATTTCGCCGCTAGCGGCCAAAAACTATGCGATTTTTGCAGCTGGCGGGCAAAAATCGCGTGAATTTCGACGCTACCTGCCAAAAAAGGGCCTATTTTCGCCCGCTAGCGGCCAAAAACGGGGCTATTTTCGCCGCTAGCGGCCAAAAATGGGGCGATTTTCGCCGTTAGCGGCCAAAAATCGTGCGATTTTCGCCGCTAGCGGCCAGAAACTTTGCGATTTTTGCAGCTGGCGGGCAAAAATAGCGCGATTTTCGCCGCTACAGGCCAAAAACCGCGCTATTTTCGACGCTAGCGGCCAGAAACCATGCGATTTTTGCAGCTGGCGGGCAAAAATAGCGCGATTTTCGCCGCTACCGGCCAAAAACCGCGCGATTTTCGCCGCTAGCGGCCAAAAACATGCGATTTTCGCAGCTGGCGGGCACAAATCGCGATTTTCGCCGCTACCGGCCAAAAATCGCGCGAATTTCGCCGCTACCTGCCAAAAATCGACCGATTTTCGCCGCTAGCGGCCAAAAAAAGGGGCTATTTTCGCCACTAGCGGCCAAAAATCGGGCGATTTTTGCCGCTAACGGCCGAAAACCCGCGCTATTTTCGACGCAAGCGGCCAGAAACCATGCGATTTTTGCAGCTGGCGGGCAAAAATAGCGCGATTTTCGCCGCTACCGGCCAAAAAACCGCGCGATTTTCGCTGCTAGCGGCAAAAAACATGCGATTTTCGCAGCTGGCGGGCAAAAATCGCGATTTTCGCCGCTACCTGCCAAAAATAGCGCGATTTTCGCCTCTAGCGGCCAAAAATCATGCGATTTTCGCAGCTGGCGTGCAAAAAATCGCGATTTTCGCCGCTACCGGCCAAAAATAGCGCGATTTTCGCCGCTTGCGGCCAAAAACCGTGCGGTTTTCGACGCTAGCGGCCAGAAACCATGCGATTTTTGCAGCTGGCGGGCAAAAATCGCGAGAATTTCGCCGCTACCTGCCAAAAATCGACCGATTTTCGCCGCTAGCGGCCAAAAAACGGGCAATTTTCGCCGCTAGCGGCCAAAAATGGGGCGATTTTCGCCGCTAGCGGCCAAAAATCGTGCAAATTTCGCCGCTAGCGGCCAAAAATCGTGCAAATTTCGCCGCTAGCGGCCAAAAATCGTGCAAATTTCGCCGCTAGCGGCCAAAAACTATGCGATTTTTGCAGCTGGCGGGCAAAAATCGCGTGAATTTCGACGCTACCTGCCAAAAAAGGGCCTATTTTCGCCGCTAGCGGCCAAAAACGGGGCTATTTTCGCCGCTAGCGGCCAAAAATGGGGCGATTTTCGCCGTTAGCGGCCAAAAATCGTGCGATTTTCGCCGCTAGCGGCCAGAAACTTTGCGATTTTTGTACCTGGCGGCAAAAATAGCGCGATTTTCGCCGCTACAGGCCAAAAAACCGCGCTATTTTCGACGCTAGCGGCCAGAAACCATGCGATTTTTGCAGCTGGCGGGCAAAAATAGCGCGATTTTCGCCGCTACCGGCCAAAAACCGCGCGATTTTCGCCGCTAGCGGCCAAAAACCATGCGATTTTCGCAGCTGGCGTGCAAAAATCGCGATTTTCGCCGCTACCGGCCAAAAATAGCGCGATTTTCGCCGCTTGCGGCCAAAAACCGTGCGGTTTTCGACGCTAGCGGCCAGAAACCATGCGATTTTTGCAGCTGGCGGGCAAAAATCGCGTGAATTTCGCCGCTACCTGCCAAAAATCGACCGATTTTCGCCGCTAGCGGCCAAAAATCGTGCGATTTTCGCAGCTAGCGGCCAAAAACATGCGATTTTCGCAGCTGGCGGGCAAAAATCGCGATTTTCGCCGCTACCGGCCAAAAATACCGCGATTTTCGCCCTCTAGCGGCCAAAAACATGCGATTTTCGCAGCTGGCGTGCAAAAATCGCGATTTTCGCCGCTACTGGCCAAAAATAGCGCGATTTTCGCCGCTTGCGGCCAAAAACCGTGCGGTTTTCGCCGCTAGCGGCCAAAAATCGGGCGGTTTTTGCGGCTAACGGCCGAAAACCGCGCTATTTTCGACGCTAGCGGCCAGAAACCATGCGATTTTTGCAGCTGGCGGCCAAAAATCGCGCGATTTTCGCCGCTAGCGGCCAGAAACTATGCGATTTTTGCAGCTGGCGGGCGAAAATAGCGCGATTTTTGCCGCTACCGGCCAAAAAACCGCGCGATTTTCGCCGCTAGCGGCCAAAAACCGCGCGATTTTCGCCGCTAGCGGCCAAAAAACCATGCGATTTTCGTAGCTGGCGTGCAAAAATCGCAATTTTCGCCGCTACCGGCCAAAAATAGCGCGATTTTCGCCGCTTACGGCCTAAAACCGTGCATTTATCGCCGCTAGCGGCCAAAAATCGGGCGATTTTCGCCGCTTGCGGCCTAAAACCGTGCAGTTTTCGACGCTAGCGGCCAGAAACCATGCGATTTTTGCAGCTGGCGGGCAAAAATCGCGTGAATTTCGCCGCTACCTGCCAAAAATCGACCGATTTCGCCGCTAGCGGCCAAAAATCGTGCGATTTTCGCAGGCTAGCGGCCAAAAACATGCGATTTTCGCAGCTGGCGGGCAAAAATCGCGATTTTCGCCGCTACCGGCCAAAAAATACCGCGATTTTCGCCTCTAGCGGCCAAAAACATGCGATTTTCGCAGCTGGCGTGCAAAAATCGCGATTTTCGCCGCTACTGGCCAAAAATAGCGCGATTTTCGCCGCTTGCGGCCAAAAAACGTGCGGTTTTCGCCGCTAGCGGCCAAAAATCGGGCGGTTTTTTGCGGCTAACGGCCGAAAACCGCGCTATTTTCGACGCTAGCGGCCAGAAACCATGCGATTTTTGCAGCTGGCGGCCAAAAATCGCGCGATTTTCGCCGCTAGCGGCCAGAAACTATGCGATTTTTGCAGCTGGCGGGCGAAAATAGCGCGATTTTTGCCGCTACCGGCCAAAAACCGCGCGATTTTCGCCGCTAGCGGCCAAAAACCGCGCGATTTTCGCCGCTAGCGGCCAAAAACCATGCGATTTTCGTAGCTGGCGTGCAAAAATCGCAATTTTCCGCCGCTACCGGCCAAAAATAGCGCGATTTTCGCCGCTTACGGCCTAAAACCGTGCATTTATCGCCGCTAGCGGCCAAAAATCGGGCGATTTTCGCCGCTTGCGGCCTAAAACCGTGCAGTTTTCGACGCTAGCGGCCAGAAACCATGCGATTTTTGCAGCTGGCGGGCTAAAATCGCGCGAATTTCGCCGCTACCTGCCAAAAATCGACCGATTTTCGCCGCTAGCGGCCAAAAACGGGCAATTTTCGCCGCTAGCGGCCAAAAATCGTGCAAATTTCGACGCTAGCGGCCAAAAATCGTGCGAATTTCGCCGCTAGCGGCCAAAAATCGCGCGATTTTCGCCCTAGCGGCCAGAAACCATGCGATTTTTGCAGCTGGCGGGCAAAAATCGCGTGAATTTCGCCGCTACCTGCCAAAAATCGAACGATTTTTGCCGCTAGCGGCCAAAAAAGGGCTATTTTCGCCGCTAGCGGCCAAAAATGGGGCAATTTTCGCCGTTAGCGGCCAAAAATCGTGCAAATTTCGACGCTAGCGGCCAAAAATCGTGCGAATTTCGCTCCTAGCGGCCAAAAATCGCGCGATTTTCGCTGCTAGCGGCCAGAAACTATGCGATTTTTGCAGCTGGCGGGCAAAAATAGCGATTTTCGCCGCTACCGGCCAAAAATAGCGCGATTTTCGCTGCTAGCGGCCAAAAACCGTGCGATTTTCGCCGCTAGCGGCCAAAAATCGGGCGGTTTTGGCGGCTAACGGCCAAAAACCGCGCTATTTTCGACGCTAGCGGCCAGAAACCATGCGATTTTTGCAGCTGGCGTGCAAAAATCGCGATTTTCGCCGCTACCGGCCAAAAATAGCGCGATTTTCGCCGCTTGCGGCCAAAAACCGTGCGGTTTTCGACGCTAGCGGCCAGAAACCATGCGATTTTTGCAGCTGGCGGGCAAAAATCGCGTGAATTTCGCCGCTACCTGCCAAAAATCGACCGATTTTCGCCGCTAGCGGCCAAAAATCGTGCGATTTTCGCAGCTAGCGGCCAAAAACATGCGATTTTCGCAGCTGGCGGGCAAAAATCGCGATTTTCGCCGCTACCGGCCAAAAATACCGCGATTTTCGCCTCTAGCGGCCAAAAACATGCGATTTTCGCAGCTGGCGTGCAAAAATCCGCGATTTTCGCCGCTACTGGCCAAAAATAGCGCGATTTTCGCCGCTTGCGGCCAAAAACCGTGCGGTTTTCGCCGCTAGCGGCCAAAATCGGGCGGTTTTTGCGGCTAACGGCCGAAAACCGCGCTATTTTCGACGCTAGCGGCCAGAAACCATGCGATTTTTGCAGCTGGCGGCCAAAAATCGCGCGATTTTCGCCGCTAGCGGCCAGAAACTATGCGATTTTTGCAGCTGGCGGGCGAAAATAGCGCGATTTTTGCCGCTACCGGCCAAAAACCGCGCGATTTTCGCCGCTAGCGGCCAAAAACCGCGCGATTTTCGCCGCTAGCGGCCAAAAACCATGCGATTTTCGTAGCTGGCGTGCAAAAATCGCAATTTTCGCCGCTACCGGCCAAAAATAGCGCGATTTTCGCCGCTTACGGCCTAAAACCCGTGCATTTATCGCCGCTAGCGGCCAAAAATCGGGCGATTTTCGCCGCTTGCGGCCTAAACCGTGCAGTTTTCGACGCTAGCGGCCAGAAACCATGCGATTTTTGCAGCTGGCGGGCTAAAATCGCGCGAATTTCGCCGCTACCTGCCAAAAATCGAAAGATTTTCGCCGCTAGCGGCCCAAAAAAACGGGCAATTTTCGCCGCTAGCGGCCAAAAATCGTGCAAATTTCGACGCTAGCGGCCAAAAAATCGTGCGAATTTCGCCGCTAGCGGCCAAAAATCGCGCGATTTTTCGCCCCTAGCGGCCAGAAACCATGCGATTTTTGCAGCTGGCGGGCAAAAATCGCGTGAATTTCGCCGCTACCTGCCAAAAATCGAACGATTTTTGCCGCTAGCGGCCAAAAAAGGGGCTATTTTCGCCGCTAGCGGCCAAAAATGGGGCAATTTTCGCCGTTAGCGGCCAAAAATCGTGCAAATTTCGACGCTAGCGGCCAAAAATCGTGCGAATTTCGCTCCTAGCGGCCAAAAATCGCGCGATTTTCGCTGCTAGCGGCCAGAAACTATGCGATTTTTGCAGCTGGCGGGCAAAAATAGCGATTTTCGCCGCTACCGGCCAAAAATAGGCGCGATTTTCGCTGCTAGCGGCCAAAAAACCGTGCGATTTTCGCCGCTAGCGGCCAAAAATCGGGCGGTTTTGGCGGCTAACGGCCAAAAACCGCGCTATTTTCGACGCTAGCGGCCAGAAACCATGCGATTTTTGCAGCTGGCGTGCAAAAATCGCGATTTTCGCCGCTACCGGCCAAAAATAGCGCGATTTTCGCCGCTTGCGGCCAAAAACCGTGCGGTTTTCGACGCTAGCGGCCAGAAACCATGCGATTTTTGCAGCTGGCGGGCAAAAATCGCGTGAATTTCGCCGCTACCTGCCAAAAAATCGACCGATTATCGCCGCTAGCGGCCAAAATCGTGCGATTTTCGCAGCTAGCGGCCAAAAACATGCGATTTTCGCAGCTGGCGGGCAAAAATCGCGATTTTCGCCGCTACCGGCCAAAAATACCGCGATTTTCGCCTCTAGCGGCCAAAAACATGCGATTTTCGCAGCTGGCGTGCAAAAAATCGCGATTTTCGCCGCTACTGGCCAAAAATAGCGCGATTTTCGCCGCTTGCGGCCAAAAACCGTGCGGTTTTCGCCGCTAGCGGCCAAAAATCGGGCGGTTTTTGCGGCTAACGGCCGAAAAACCGCGCTATTTTCGACGCTAGCGGCCAGAAACCATGCGATTTTTGCAGCTGGCGGGCAAAAATAGCGCGATTTTTCGCCGCTACAGGCCAAAAACCGCGCTATTTTCGACGCTAGCGGCCAGAAACCATGCGATTTTTTGCAGCTGGCGGGCAAAAATAGCGCGATTTTCGCCGCTACCGGCCAAAAACCGCGCGATTTTCGCCGCTAGCGGCCAAAAACATGCGATTTTCGCAGCTGGCGGGCACAAATCGCGATTTTCGCCGCTACCGGCCAAAAATCGCGCGAATTTCGCCGCTACCTGCCAAAAATCGACCGATTTTCGCCGCTAGCGGCCAAAAAAGGGGCTATTTTCGCCACTAGCGGCCAAAAATCGGGCGATTTTTGCCGCTAACGGCCGAAAACCGCGCTATTTTCGACGCAAGCGGCCAGAAACCATGCGATTTTTGCAGCTGGCGGGCAAAAATAGCGCGATTTTCGCCGCTACCGGCCAAAAACCGCGCGATTTTTCGCTGCTAGCGGCCAAAAACATGCGATTTTCGCAGCTGGCGGGCAAAATCGCGATTTTCGCCGCTACCGGCCAAAAAATAGCGCGATTTTCGCCTCTAGCGGCAAAAACCATGCGATTTTCGCAGCTGGCGTGCAAAAATCGCGATTTTTCGCCGCTACCGGCCAAAAATAGCGCGATTTTTCGCCGCTTGCGGCCAAAACCGTGCGGTTTTCGGACGCTAGCGGCCAGAAACCATGCGATTTTTGCAGCTGGCGGGCAAAAATCGCGTAAATTGCGCCGCTACCTGCCAAAAATCGACCGATTTTCGCCGCTAGCGGCCAAAAAATCGTGCGATTTTCGCAGCTAGCGGCCAAAAACATGCGATTTTCGCAGCTGGCGGGCAAAAAATCGCGATTTTCGCCGCTACCGGCCCAAAAATACCGCGATTTTCGCCTCTAGCGGCCAAAAACATGCGATTTTCGCAGCTGGCGTGCAAAAATCGCGATTTTCGCCGCTACTGGCCAAAAATAGCGCGATTTTCGCCGCTTGCGGCCAAAAAACCGTGCGGTTTTCGCCGCTAGCGGCCAAAAATCGGGCGGTTTTTGCGGCTAACGGCCGAAAACCGCGCTATTTTCGACGCTAGCGGCCAGAAACCATGCGATTTTTGCAGCTGGCGGGCAAAAATAGCGCGATTTTCGCCGCTACAGGCCAAAAAACCGCGCTATTTTCGACGCTAGCGGCCAGAAACCATGCGATTTTTGCAGCTGGCGGGCAAAAAATAGCGCGATTTTCGCCGCTACCGGCCAAAAACCGCGCGATTTTCGCCGCTAGCGGCCAAAAACATGCGATTTTCGCAGCTGGCGGGCACAAATCGCGATTTTCGCCGCTACCGGCCAAAAATCGCGCGAATTTCGCCGCTACCTGCCAAAATCGACCGATTTTCGCCGCTAGCGGCCAAAAAAGGGGCTATTTTCGCCACTAGCGGCCAAAATCGGGCGATTTTTGCCGCTAACGGCCGAAAACCGCGCTATTTTCGACGCAAGCGGCCAGAAACCATGCGATTTTTGCAGCTGGCGGGCAAAAATAGCGCGGATTTTCGCCGCTACCGGCCAAAAAACCGCGCGATTTTCGCTGCTAGCGGCAAAAACATGCGATTTTCGCAGCTGGCGGGCAAAAATCGCGGATTTTCGCCGCTACCGGCCAAAAATAGCGCGATTTTCGCCTCTAGCGGCCAAAAACCATGCGATTTTCGCAGCTGGCGTGCAAAAATCGCGATTTTCGCCGCTACCGGCCAAAAATAGCGCGATTTTCGCCGCTTGCGGCCAAAAACCGTGCGGTTTTCGACGCTAGCGGCCAGAAACCATGCGATTTTTGCAGCTGGCGGGCAAAAATCGCGTGAATTTCGCCGCTACCTGCCAAAAATCGACCGATTTTCGCCGCAAGCGGCCAAAAAAAGGGGCTATTTTCGCCGCTAGCGGCCAAAATGGGGCGATTTTCACGGCTAGATGGCAAAAATCGTGCAAATTTCGACGCTAGCGGCCAGAAAACTATGCGATTTTTGCAGCTGGCGGGCAAAAATAGCGCGATTTTCGCCGCTACCGGCCAAAAACCGCGCGATTTTCGCCGCTAGCGGCCAAAAACATGCGATTTTCGCAGCTGGCGGGCAAAAATCGCGATTTTCGCCGCTACCCGGCCAAAAATAGCGCGATTTTTCGCCTCTAGCGGCCAAAAACCATGCGATTTTCGCAGCTGGCGTGCAAAAATCGCGATTTTCGCCGCTACCGGCCAAAAATAGCGCGATTTTCGCCGCTTGCGGCCAAAAACCGTGCGGTTTTCGACGCTAGCGGCCAGAAACCATGCGATTTTTGCAGCTGGCGGGCAAAAATCGCGTGAATTTCGCCGCTACCTGCCAAAAATCGACCGATTTTCGCCGCTAGCGGCCAAAAATCGTGCGATTTTCGCAGCTAGCGGCCAAAAACATGCGATTTTCGCAGCTGGCGGGCAAAAAATCGCGATTTTCGTCGCTACCGGCCAAAAATAGCGCGATTTTTCACCGCTAGCGGCCTAAAAACCGTGCGATTTTCGCCGCTAGCGGCCAAAAATCGGGCGGTTTTTGCGGCTAACGGCCAAAAACCGCGCTATTTTCGACGCTAGCGGCCAGAAACCATGCGATTTTTGCAGCTGGCGGCCAAAAATCGCGCGATTTTCGCCGCTAGCGGCCAGAAACTATGCGATTTTTGCAGCTGGCGGGCGAAAATAGCGCGATTTTTTGCCGCTACCGGGCCAAAAACCGCGCGATTTTCGCCGCTAGCGGCCAAAAACCGCGCGATTTTCGCCGCTAGCGGCCAAAAACCATGCGATTTTCGCAGCTGGCGTGCAAAAATCGCAATTTCGCCGCTACCGGCCAAAATAGCGCGATTTTCGCCGCTTGCGGCCTAAAACCGTGCGGTTATCGCCGCTAGCGGCCAAAAATCGGGCGATTTTCGCCGCTTGCGGCCTAAAACCGTGCAGGTTTTCGACGCTAGCGGCCAGAAACCATGCGATTTTTGCAGCTGGCGGGCTAAAATCGCGCGAATTTCGCCGCTACCTGCCAAAAATCGACCGATTTTCGCCGCTAGCGGCCAAAAAACGGGCAATTTTCGCCGCTAGCGGCCAAAAATCGTGCAAATTTCGACGCTAGCGGCCAAAAATCGTGCGAATTTCGCCGCTAGCGGCCAAAAATCGCGCGATTTTCGCTGCTAGCGGCCAGAAACCATGCGATTTTTGCAGCTGGCGGGCAAAAATCGCGTGAATTTCGCCGCTACCTGCCAAAAATCGACCGATTTTTGCTGCTAGCGGCCAAAAAAAGGGCCTATTTTCGCCGCTAGCGGCCAAAAAAGGGGCTATTTTTGCCGCTAGCGGCCCAAAAATGGGGCAATTTTCGCCGTTAGCGGCCAAAAATCGTGCAAATTTCGACGCTAGCGGCCAAAAATCTTGCAAATTTCGCTCCTAGCGGCCAAAAATCGCGCGATTTTCGCTGCTAGCGGCCAGAAACTATGCGATTTTTGCAGCTGGCGGGCAAAAAATAGCGATTTTCGCCGCTACCGGCCAAAAATAGCGCGATTTTCGCTGCTAGCGGCCAAAAAACTGTGCGATTTCGCCGCTAGCGGCCAAAAATCGGGCGGTTTTGGCGGCTAACGGCCAAAAACCGCGCTATTTTCGACGCTAGCGGCCAGAAACCATGCGATTTTTGCAGCTGGCGGGCAAGAATCGCGCGAATTTCGCCGATACCTGCCAAAAATCGACCGATTTTCGCCGCTAGCGGCCAAAAAAAGGGCTATTTTCGCCGCTAGCGGCCAAAAATGGGGCGATTTTCACGGCTAGATGGCAAAAATCGTGCAAATTTCGCCGCTAGCGGCCAAAAACTATGCGATTTTTGCAGCTGGCGGGCAAAAATCGCGTGAATTTCGACGCTACCTGCCAAAAAAGGGCCTATTTTCGCCGCTAGCGGCCAAAAAACGGGGCTATTTTCGCCGCTAAGCGGCCAAAAATGGGGCGATTTTCGCCGTTAGCGGCCAAAAATCGTGCGATTTTCGCCGCTAGCGGCCAGAAACTTTGCGATTTTTGCAGCTGGCGGGCAAAAATAGCGCGATTTTCGCCGCTTCAGGGCCAAAAACCGCGCTATTTTCGACGCTAGCGGCCAGAAACCATGCGATTTTTGCAGCTGGCGGGCAAAAATAGCGCGATTTTCGCCGCTACCGGCCAAAAACCGCGCGATTTTCGCCGCTAGCGGCCAAAAACATGCGATTTTCGCAGCTGGCGGGCACAAATCGCGATTTTCGCCGCTACCGGCCAAAAATCGCGCGAATTTCGCCGCTACCTGCCAAAAATCGACCGATTTTCGCCGCTAGCGGCCAAAAAAAGGGGCTATTTTCGCCACTAGCGGCCAAAAATCGGGCAATTTTTGCCGCTAACGGCCGAAAACCGCGCTATTTTCGACGCTAGCGGCCAGAAAACCATGCGATTTTTGCAGCTGGCGGGCAAAAATAGCGCGATTTTCGCCGCTACCGGCCAAAAACCGCGCGATTTTCGCCGCTAGCGGCCAAAAACATGCGATTTTCGCAGCTGGCGGGCAAAAATCGCGATTTTCGCCGCTACCGGCCAAAAATAGCGCGATTTCGCCTCTAGCGGCCAAAAACCATGCGATTTTCGCAGCTGGCGTGCAAAAATCGCGATTTCGCCGCTACCGGCCAAAAATAGCGCGATTGTCGCCGCTTGCGGCCAAAAACCGTGCGGTTTTCGACGCTAGCGGCCAGAAACCATGCGATTTTTGCAGCTGGCGGGCAAAAAATCGCGTGAATTTCGCCGCTACCTGCCAAAAATCGACCGATTTTCGCCGCTAGCGGCCAAAAATCGTGCGATTTTCGCAGCTAGCGGCCAAAAAACATGCGATTTTCGCAGCTGGCGGGCAAAAATCGCGATTTTCGCCGCTACCGGCCAAAAATACCGCGATTTTCGCCTCTAGCGGCCAAAACATGCGATTTTCGCAGCTGGCGTGCAAAAATCGCGATTTTCGCCGCTACTGGCCAAAAATAACGCGATTTTCGCCGCTTGCGGCCAAAAACCGTGCGGTTTTCGCCGCTAGCGGCCAAAATCGGGCGGTTTTTTGCGGCTAACGGCCGAAAACCGCGCTATTTTCGACGCTAGCGGCCAGAAACCATGCGATTTTTGCAGCTGGCGGCCAAAAATCGCGCGATTTTCGCCGCTAGCGGCCAGAAAACTATGCGATTTTTGCAGCTGGCGGGCGAAAATAGCGCGATTTTTGCCGCTACCGGCCAAAAACCGCGCTTTTTTTTCGCCGCTAGCGGCCAAAAACCGCGCGATTTTCGCCGCTAGCGGCCAAAAACCATGCGATTTTCGCAGCTGGCGTGCAAAAATCGCAATTTTCGCCGCTACCGGCCAAAATAGCGCGATTTTCGCGCTTGCGGCCTAAAACCGCGCATTTATCGCCGCTAGCGGCCAAAAATCGGGCGATTTTCGCCGCTTGCGGCCTAAAACCGTGCAGTTTTCGACGCTAGCGGCCAGAAACCATGCGATTTTTGCAGCTGGCGGGCTAAAATCGCGCGAATTTCGCCGCTAGCGGCCAAAAATCGCGCGATTTTCGCCCCTAGCGGCCAGAAACCATGCGATTTTTGCAGCTGGCGGGCAAAAATCGCGTGAATTTCGCCGTTACCTACCAAAAATCGACCGATTTTTGCCGCTAGCGGCCAAAAAAGGGGCTATTTTCGCCGCTAGCGGCCAAAAATGGGGCAATTTTCGCCGTTAGCGGCTAAAAATCGTGCAAATTTCGACGCTAGCGGCCAAAATCGTGCGAATTTCGCTCCTAGCGGCCAAAAATCGCGCGATTTTGCTGCTAGCGGCCAGAAACCTATGCGATTTTTGGCCGCTAGCGGCGAAAATCGCACGGTTTTTGGCCGCTAGCAGCGAAAATCGCGCTATTTTTGGCCGGTAGCGGCGAAAATCGCTATTTTTTGCCCGCCAGCTGCAAAAATCGCATAGTTTTCTGGCCGCTAGCAGCGAAAATCGCGCGATTTTTGGCCGCTAGGAGCGAAATTCGCACGATTTTTGGCCGCTAGCGTCGAAATTTGCACGATTTTTGGCCGCTAACGGCGAAAATTGCCCCATTTTTTGGCCGCTAGCGGCGAAAATAGCCCCTTTTTTTGGCCGCTAGCGGCAAAAATCGGTCGATTTTTGGCAGGTAGCGGCGAAATTCACGCGATTTTTGAAAAATCGCGTGAATTTCGACGCTACCTGCCAAAAAAGGGCCTATTTTCGCCGCTAGCGGCCAAAAACGGGGCTATTTTCGCCGCTAGCGGCCAAAAATGGGGCGATTTTCGACGTTAGCGGCCAAAAATCGTGCGATTTTCGCCGCTAACAGCCAGAAACTTTGCGATTTTTGTACCTGGCGGGCAAAAATAGCGCGATTTTCGCCGCTACAGGCCAAAAACCGCGCTATTTTCGACGCTAGCGGCCAGAAACCATGCGATTTTTGCAGCTGGCGGGCAAAAATAGCGCGATTTTCGCCGCTACCGGCCAAAAACCGCGCGATTTTCGCCGCTAGCGGCCAAAAACATGCGATTTTCGCAGCTGGCGGGCACAAATCGCGATTTTCGCCGCTACCGGCCAAAAATCGCGCGAATTTCGCCGCTACCTGCCAAAAATCGACCGATTTTCGCCGCTAGCAGCCAAAAAAGGGGCTATTTTCGCCACTAGCGGCCAAAATCGGGCAATTTTTGCCGCTAACGGCCGAAAACCCGCTTTATTTTCGACGCTAGCGGCCAGAAACCATGCGATTTTTGCAGCTAGCGGGCAAAAATAGCGCGATTTACGCCGCTACCGGCCAAAAACCGCGCGATTTTCGCCGCTAGCGGCCAAAAACATGCGATTTTCGCAGCTGGCCGGGCAAAAATCGCGATTTTCGCCGCTACCGGCCAAAAATAGCGCGATTTTCGCCTCTAGCGGCCAAAAAACCATGCGATTTTCGCAGCTGGCGTGCAAAAAAACGCGATTTTTCGCCGCTACCGGCCAAAAATAGCGCGATTTTCGCCGCTTGCGGCCAAAAACCGTGCGGTTTTCGACGCTAGCGGCCAGAAACCATGCGATTTTTGCAGCTGGCGGGCAAAAATCGCGTGAATTTCGCCGCTACCTGCCAAAAATCGACCGATTTTCGCCGCTAGCGGCCAAAAATCGTGCGATTTTCGCAGCTAGCGGCCAAAAACATTCGATTTTCGCAGCTGGCGGGCAAAAATCGCGATT